>NW_028119649.1:0-61564 GCF_965119305.1 Pelophylax lessonae
TATGCAAATCCTAGCCCTCGTTAGTCACACCGATGAGCACCTGATGGATACATGTGTTTGTAATCTGTATTTGGCCTTGCTTGCTTAAAGTTTGGATTGACGAGCAAACTGGCCTTGACCCCGAAGGTGCTAAATGGACAGGTGTCTGGGCGTGTTTAGACCATGGGCTATAGGAAGGAGGAAGTAGGCCTCAGGCATAGCTAGGTGTGAAAGTCTGAGGATTAGTGGCTCTGGGCAAACAGCAGGGAGCCAGACGGGAGGCAGCAGATCTCTGCGAGCGATTGACGTCGCCCTGGACGCCGCTCGCTCGGAAAAGACGATAATTGGGTTATCGCTTCTCGGCCTTTTGGCTAAGATCAAGTGTAGTATCTGTTCTTATCAGTTTAATATCTGATACGTCCCCTATCTGGGGACCATATATTAAATGGATTTTTAGAACAGGGAGATGGAAGAAGAGCTTGCTCTGTCCACTCCACGCATCGACCTGGTATTGCAGTACCTCCAGGACCGGTGCACCCCTTTCTTATGCAGTTTTCTAAAAAACAGATTGAAATGAAAAACTTAACAAGAAGGTTTTTCTGTCTTTTGCTTGCAATGTTGTTTGCTTGTGTTCTTTCTCGTTGAGTTGTTCGCAGTCCTTTTTTTTTTTTTTTGTTTTGCAATAAACTGGTATTTAACCCCTGTGTGTTTGTGTTTTTCTTGATTTGTGTCAGTTTCTTGGTCTGTGTTTCCATGCTTCCATCCTTTTCAGCACAATGCATATGCTGCTGCAATGGCAGCTTTTCAGCAGACTGACAATATCTATTCTTTTAATTTGTGTTTCTTTTCTCATGTCATTTTTGTATTTTTGCAAAGTTTATTTCAGTCCACCACCCTTTTCTTACAAACATATAGATAGCAAGGGCCAGAATTTCGACAAGACAGCCAGATAATACACGCAGAGTGTGTGAAGGCCCGATATGAAGCCTACGTACAAGTCGAAGCTACGACAATGCAGAGTCCTGTTGAACGGCTTGACTTTTCTCTACTTCCCTCTCTGTAGTCAATGAGTCGGCTAGTACTCCGACAGTCGAGGGATTTTCTGGCCTGTGTCTCCCTCTAGTGGGTTCCTTTGTCCACGTGAACAGGAGGCGGCTCTATGCAAATCCTAGCCCTCGTTAGGCACACCGATGAGCACCTGATGGATACATGTGTTTGTAATCTGTATTTGGCCTTGCTTGCTTAAAGTTTGGATTGACGAGCAAACTGGCCTTGACCCCGAAGGTGCTAAATGGACAGGTGTCTGGGCGTGTTTAGACCATGGGCTATAGGAAGGAGGAAGTAGGCCTCAGGCATAGCTAGGTGTGAAAGTCTGAGGATTAGTGGCTCTGGGCAAACAGCAGGGAGCCAGACGGGAGGCAGCAGATCTCTGCGAGCGATTGACGTCGCCCTGGACGCCGCTCGCTCGGAAAAGACGATAATTGGGTTATCGCTTCTCGGCCTTTTGGCTAAGATCAAGTGTAGTATCTGTTCTTATCAGTTTAATATCTGATACGTCCCCTATCTGGGGACCATATATTAAATGGATTTTTAGAACAGGGAGATGGAAGAAGAGCTTGCTCTGTCCACTCCACGCATCGACCTGGTATTGCAGTACCTCCAGGACCGGTGCACCCCTTTCTTATGCAGTTTTCTAAAAAACAGATTGAAATGAAAAACTTAACAAGAAGGTTTTTCTGTCTTTTGCTTGCAATGTTGTTTGCTTGTGTTCTTTCTCGTTGAGTTGTTCGCAGTCCTTTTTTTTTTTTTTTTGTTTTGCAATAAACTGGTATTTAACCCCTGTGTGTTTGTGTTTTTCTTGATTTGTGTCAGTTTCTTGGTCTGTGTTTCCATGCTTCCATCCTTTTCAGCACAATGCATATGCTGCTGCAATGGCAGCTTTTCAGCAGACTGACAATATCTATTCTTTTAATTTGTGTTTCTTTTCTCATGTCATTTTTGTATTTTTGCAAAGTTTATTTCAGTCCACCACCCTTTTCTTACAAACATATAGATAGCAAGGGCCAGAATTTCGACAAGACAGCCAGATAATACACGCAGAGTGTGTGAAGGCCCGATATGAAGCCTACGTACAAGTCGAAGCTACGACAATGCAGAGTCCTGTTGAACGGCTTGACTTTTCTCTACTTCCCTCTCTGTAGTCAATGAGTCGGCTAGTACTCCGACAGTCGAGGGATTTTCTGGCCTGTGTCTCCCTCTAGTGGGTTCCTTTGTCCACGTGAACAGGAGGCGGCTCTATGCAAATCCTAGCCCTCGTTAGGCACACCGATGAGCACCTGATGGATACATGTGTTTGTAATCTGTATTTGGCCTTGCTTGCTTAAAGTTTGGATTGACGAGCAAACTGGCCTTGACCCCGAAGGTGCTAAATGGACAGGTGTCTGGGCGTGTTTAGACCATGGGCTATAGGAAGGAGGAAGTAGGCCTCAGGCATAGCTAGGTGTGAAAGTCTGAGGATTAGTGGCTCTGGGCAAACAGCAGGGAGCCAGACGGGAGGCAGCAGATCTCTGCGAGCGATTGACGTCGCCCTGGACGCCGCTCGCTCGGAAAAGACGATAATTGGGTTATCGCTTCTCGGCCTTTTGGCTAAGATCAAGTGTAGTATCTGTTCTTATCAGTTTAATATCTGATACGTCCCCTATCTGGGGACCATATATTAAATGGATTTTTAGAACAGGGAGATGGAAGAAGAGCTTGCTCTGTCCACTCCACGCATCGACCTGGTATTGCAGTACCTCCAGGACCGGTGCACCCCTTTCTTATGCAGTTTTCTAAAAAACAGATTGAAATGAAAAACTTAACAAGAAGGTTTTTCTGTCTTTTGCTTGCAATGTTGTTTGCTTGTGTTCTTTCTCGTTGAGTTGTTCGCAGTCCTTTTTTTTTTTTTTTTTGTTTTGCAATAAACTGGTATTTAACCCCTGTGTGTTTGTGTTTTTCTTGATTTGTGTCAGTTTCTTGGTCTGTGTTTCCATGCTTCCATCCTTTTCAGCACAATGCATATGCTGCTGCAATGGCAGCTTTTCAGCAGACTGACAATATCTATTCTTTTAATTTGTGTTTCTTTTCTCATGTCATTTTTGTATTTTTGCAAAGTTTATTTCAGTCCACCACCCTTTTCTTACAAACATATAGATAGCAAGGGCCAGAATTTCGACAAGACAGCCAGATAATACACGCAGAGTGTGTGAAGGCCCGATATGAAGCCTACGTACAAGTCGAAGCTACGACAATGCAGAGTCCTGTTGAACGGCTTGACTTTTCTCTACTTCCCTCTCTGTAGTCAATGAGTCGGCTAGTACTCCGACAGTCGAGGGATTTTCTGGCCTGTGTCTCCCTCTAGTGGGTTCCTTTGTCCACGTGAACAGGAGGCGGCTCTATGCAAATCCTAGCCCTCGTTAGGCACACCGATGAGCACCTGATGGATACATGTGTTTGTAATCTGTATTTGGCCTTGCTTGCTTAAAGTTTGGATTGACGAGCAAACTGGCCTTGACCCCGAAGGTGCTAAATGGACAGGTGTCTGGGCGTGTTTAGACCATGGGCTATAGGAAGGAGGAAGTAGGCCTCAGGCATAGCTAGGTGTGAAAGTCTGAGGATTAGTGGCTCTGGGCAAACAGCAGGGAGCCAGACGGGAGGCAGCAGATCTCTGCGAGCGATTGACGTCGCCCTGGACGCCGCTCGCTCGGAAAAGACGATAATTGGGTTATCGCTTCTCGGCCTTTTGGCTAAGATCAAGTGTAGTATCTGTTCTTATCAGTTTAATATCTGATACGTCCCCTATCTGGGGACCATATATTAAATGGATTTTTAGAACAGGGAGATGGAAGAAGAGCTTGCTCTGTCCACTCCACGCATCGACCTGGTATTGCAGTACCTCCAGGACCGGTGCACCCCTTTCTTATGCAGTTTTCTAAAAAACAGATTGAAATGAAAAACTTAACAAGAAGGTTTTTCTGTCTTTTGCTTGCAATGTTGTTTGCTTGTGTTCTTTCTCGTTGAGTTGTTCGCAGTCCTTTTTTTTTTTTTTTTGTTTTGCAATAAACTGGTATTTAACCCCTGTGTGTTTGTGTTTTTCTTGATTTGTGTCAGTTTCTTGGTCTGTGTTTCCATGCTTCCATCCTTTTCAGCACAATGCATATGCTGCTGCAATGGCAGCTTTTCAGCAGACTGACAATATCTATTCTTTTAATTTGTGTTTCTTTTCTCATGTCATTTTTGTATTTTTGCAAAGTTTATTTCAGTCCACCACCCTTTTCTTACAAACATATAGATAGCAAGGGCCAGAATTTCGACAAGACAGCCAGATAATACACGCAGAGTGTGTGAAGGCCCGATATGAAGCCTACGTACAAGTCGAAGCTACGACAATGCAGAGTCCTGTTGAACGGCTTGACTTTTCTCTACTTCCCTCTCTGTAGTCAATGAGTCGGCTAGTACTCCGACAGTCGAGGGATTTTCTGGCCTGTGTCTCCCTCTAGTGGGTTCCTTTGTCCACGTGAACAGGAGGCGGCTCTATGCAAATCCTAGCCCTCGTTAGGCACACCGATGAGCACCTGATGGATACATGTGTTTGTAATCTGTATTTGGCCTTGCTTGCTTAAAGTTTGGATTGACGAGCAAACTGGCCTTGACCCCGAAGGTGCTAAATGGACAGGTGTCTGGGCGTGTTTAGACCATGGGCTATAGGAAGGAGGAAGTAGGCCTCAGGCATAGCTAGGTGTGAAAGTCTGAGGATTAGTGGCTCTGGGCAAACAGCAGGGAGCCAGACGGGAGGCAGCAGATCTCTGCGAGCGATTGACGTCGCCCTGGACGCCGCTCGCTCGGAAAAGACGATAATTGGGTTATCGCTTCTCGGCCTTTTGGCTAAGATCAAGTGTAGTATCTGTTCTTATCAGTTTAATATCTGATACGTCCCCTATCTGGGGACCATATATTAAATGGATTTTTAGAACAGGGAGATGGAAGAAGAGCTTGCTCTGTCCACTCCACGCATCGACCTGGTATTGCAGTACCTCCAGGACCGGTGCACCCCTTTCTTATGCAGTTTTCTAAAAAACAGATTGAAATGAAAAACTTAACAAGAAGGTTTTTCTGTCTTTTGCTTGCAATGTTGTTTGCTTGTGTTCTTTCTCGTTGAGTTGTTCGCAGTCCTTTTTTTTTTTTTTTTTGTTTTGCAATAAACTGGTATTTAACCCCTGTGTGTTTGTGTTTTTCTTGATTTGTGTCAGTTTCTTGGTCTGTGTTTCCATGCTTCCATCCTTTTCAGCACAATGCATATGCTGCTGCAATGGCAGCTTTTCAGCAGACTGACAATATCTATTCTTTTAATTTGTGTTTCTTTTCTCATGTCATTTTTGTATTTTTGCAAAGTTTATTTCAGTCCACCACCCTTTTCTTACAAACATATAGATAGCAAGGGCCAGAATTTCGACAAGACAGCCAGATAATACACGCAGAGTGTGTGAAGGCCCGATATGAAGCCTACGTACAAGTCGAAGCTACGACAATGCAGAGTCCTGTTGAACGGCTTGACTTTTCTCTACTTCCCTCTCTGTAGTCAATGAGTCGGCTAGTACTCCGACAGTCGAGGGATTTTCTGGCCTGTGTCTCCCTCTAGTGGGTTCCTTTGTCCACGTGAACAGGAGGCGGCTCTATGCAAATCCTAGCCCTCGTTAGGCACACCGATGAGCACCTGATGGATACATGTGTTTGTAATCTGTATTTGGCCTTGCTTGCTTAAAGTTTGGATTGACGAGCAAACTGGCCTTGACCCCGAAGGTGCTAAATGGACAGGTGTCTGGGCGTGTTTAGACCATGGGCTATAGGAAGGAGGAAGTAGGCCTCAGGCATAGCTAGGTGTGAAAGTCTGAGGATTAGTGGCTCTGGGCAAACAGCAGGGAGCCAGACGGGAGGCAGCAGATCTCTGCGAGCGATTGACGTCGCCCTGGACGCCGCTCGCTCG
The DNA here is from genome assembly GCF_965119305.1 of Pelophylax lessonae. Lineage (NCBI taxonomy): Eukaryota > Metazoa > Chordata > Amphibia > Anura > Ranidae > Pelophylax > Pelophylax lessonae. The sequence goes on from NW_028119649.1 coordinate 6,002, forward strand.
GAAAAGACGATAATTGGGTTATCGCTTCTCGGCCTTTTGGCTAAGATCAAGTGTAGTATCTGTTCTTATCAGTTTAATATCTGATACGTCCCCTATCTGGGGACCATATATTAAATGGATTTTTAGAACAGGGAGATGGAAGAAGAGCTTGCTCTGTCCACTCCACGCATCGACCTGGTATTGCAGTACCTCCAGGACCGGTGCACCCCTTTCTTATGCAGTTTTCTAAAAAACAGATTGAAATGAAAAACTTAACAAGAAGGTTTTTCTGTCTTTTGCTTGCAATGTTGTTTGCTTGTGTTCTTTCTCGTTGAGTTGTTCGCAGTCCTTTTTTTTTTTTTTTTGTTTTGCAATAAACTGGTATTTAACCCCTGTGTGTTTGTGTTTTTCTTGATTTGTGTCAGTTTCTTGGTCTGTGTTTCCATGCTTCCATCCTTTTCAGCACAATGCATATGCTGCTGCAATGGCAGCTTTTCAGCAGACTGACAATATCTATTCTTTTAATTTGTGTTTCTTTTCTCATGTCATTTTTGTATTTTTGCAAAGTTTATTTCAGTCCACCACCCTTTTCTTACAAACATATAGATAGCAAGGGCCAGAATTTCGACAAGACAGCCAGATAATACACGCAGAGTGTGTGAAGGCCCGATATGAAGCCTACGTACAAGTCGAAGCTACGACAATGCAGAGTCCTGTTGAACGGCTTGACTTTTCTCTACTTCCCTCTCTGTAGTCAATGAGTCGGCTAGTACTCCGACAGTCGAGGGATTTTCTGGCCTGTGTCTCCCTCTAGTGGGTTCCTTTGTCCACGTGAACAGGAGGCGGCTCTATGCAAATCCTAGCCCTCGTTAGGCACACCGATGAGCACCTGATGGATACATGTGTTTGTAATCTGTATTTGGCCTTGCTTGCTTAAAGTTTGGATTGACGAGCAAACTGGCCTTGACCCCGAAGGTGCTAAATGGACAGGTGTCTGGGCGTGTTTAGACCATGGGCTATAGGAAGGAGGAAGTAGGCCTCAGGCATAGCTAGGTGTGAAAGTCTGAGGATTAGTGGCTCTGGGCAAACAGCAGGGAGCCAGACGGGAGGCAGCAGATCTCTGCGAGCGATTGACGTCGCCCTGGACGCCGCTCGCTCGGAAAAGACGATAATTGGGTTATCGCTTCTCGGCCTTTTGGCTAAGATCAAGTGTAGTATCTGTTCTTATCAGTTTAATATCTGATACGTCCCCTATCTGGGGACCATATATTAAATGGATTTTTAGAACAGGGAGATGGAAGAAGAGCTTGCTCTGTCCACTCCACGCATCGACCTGGTATTGCAGTACCTCCAGGACCGGTGCACCCCTTTCTTATGCAGTTTTCTAAAAAACAGATTGAAATGAAAAACTTAACAAGAAGGTTTTTCTGTCTTTTGCTTGCAATGTTGTTTGCTTGTGTTCTTTCTCGTTGAGTTGTTCGCAGTCCTTTTTTTTTTTTTTTTGTTTTGCAATAAACTGGTATTTAACCCCTGTGTGTTTGTGTTTTTCTTGATTTGTGTCAGTTTCTTGGTCTGTGTTTCCATGCTTCCATCCTTTTCAGCACAATGCATATGCTGCTGCAATGGCAGCTTTTCAGCAGACTGACAATATCTATTCTTTTAATTTGTGTTTCTTTTCTCATGTCATTTTTGTATTTTTGCAAAGTTTATTTCAGTCCACCACCCTTTTCTTACAAACATATAGATAGCAAGGGCCAGAATTTCGACAAGACAGCCAGATAATACACGCAGAGTGTGTGAAGGCCCGATATGAAGCCTACGTACAAGTCGAAGCTACGACAATGCAGAGTCCTGTTGAACGGCTTGACTTTTCTCTACTTCCCTCTCTGTAGTCAATGAGTCGGCTAGTACTCCGACAGTCGAGGGATTTTCTGGCCTGTGTCTCCCTCTAGTGGGTTCCTTTGTCCACGTGAACAGGAGGCGGCTCTATGCAAATCCTAGCCCTCGTTAGGCACACCGATGAGCACCTGATGGATACATGTGTTTGTAATCTGTATTTGGCCTTGCTTGCTTAAAGTTTGGATTGACGAGCAAACTGGCCTTGACCCCGAAGGTGCTAAATGGACAGGTGTCTGGGCGTGTTTAGACCATGGGCTATAGGAAGGAGGAAGTAGGCCTCAGGCATAGCTAGGTGTGAAAGTCTGAGGATTAGTGGCTCTGGGCAAACAGCAGGGAGCCAGACGGGAGGCAGCAGATCTCTGCGAGCGATTGACGTCGCCCTGGACGCCGCTCGCTCGGAAAAGACGATAATTGGGTTATCGCTTCTCGGCCTTTTGGCTAAGATCAAGTGTAGTATCTGTTCTTATCAGTTTAATATCTGATACGTCCCCTATCTGGGGACCATATATTAAATGGATTTTTAGAACAGGGAGATGGAAGAAGAGCTTGCTCTGTCCACTCCACGCATCGACCTGGTATTGCAGTACCTCCAGGACCGGTGCACCCCTTTCTTATGCAGTTTTCTAAAAAACAGATTGAAATGAAAAACTTAACAAGAAGGTTTTTCTGTCTTTTGCTTGCAATGTTGTTTGCTTGTGTTCTTTCTCGTTGAGTTGTTCGCAGTCCTTTTTTTTTTTTTTTTGTTTTGCAATAAACTGGTATTTAACCCCTGTGTGTTTGTGTTTTTCTTGATTTGTGTCAGTTTCTTGGTCTGTGTTTCCATGCTTCCATCCTTTTCAGCACAATGCATATGCTGCTGCAATGGCAGCTTTTCAGCAGACTGACAATATCTATTCTTTTAATTTGTGTTTCTTTTCTCATGTCATTTTTGTATTTTTGCAAAGTTTATTTCAGTCCACCACCCTTTTCTTACAAACATATAGATAGCAAGGGCCAGAATTTCGACAAGACAGCCAGATAATACACGCAGAGTGTGTGAAGGCCCGATATGAAGCCTACGTACAAGTCGAAGCTACGACAATGCAGAGTCCTGTTGAACGGCTTGACTTTTCTCTACTTCCCTCTCTGTAGTCAATGAGTCGGCTAGTACTCCGACAGTCGAGGGATTTTCTGGCCTGTGTCTCCCTCTAGTGGGTTCCTTTGTCCACGTGAACAGGAGGCGGCTCTATGCAAATCCTAGCCCTCGTTAGGCACACCGATGAGCACCTGATGGATACATGTGTTTGTAATCTGTATTTGGCCTTGCTTGCTTAAAGTTTGGATTGACGAGCAAACTGGCCTTGACCCCGAAGGTGCTAAATGGACAGGTGTCTGGGCGTGTTTAGACCATGGGCTATAGGAAGGAGGAAGTAGGCCTCAGGCATAGCTAGGTGTGAAAGTCTGAGGATTAGTGGCTCTGGGCAAACAGCAGGGAGCCAGACGGGAGGCAGCAGATCTCTGCGAGCGATTGACGTCGCCCTGGACGCCGCTCGCTCGGAAAAGACGATAATTGGGTTATCGCTTCTCGGCCTTTTGGCTAAGATCAAGTGTAGTATCTGTTCTTATCAGTTTAATATCTGATACGTCCCCTATCTGGGGACCATATATTAAATGGATTTTTAGAACAGGGAGATGGAAGAAGAGCTTGCTCTGTCCACTCCACGCATCGACCTGGTATTGCAGTACCTCCAGGACCGGTGCACCCCTTTCTTATGCAGTTTTCTAAAAAACAGATTGAAATGAAAAACTTAACAAGAAGGTTTTTCTGTCTTTTGCTTGCAATGTTGTTTGCTTGTGTTCTTTCTCGTTGAGTTGTTCGCAGTCCTTTTTTTTTTTTTTTTGTTTTGCAATAAACTGGTATTTAACCCCTGTGTGTTTGTGTTTTTCTTGATTTGTGTCAGTTTCTTGGTCTGTGTTTCCATGCTTCCATCCTTTTCAGCACAATGCATATGCTGCTGCAATGGCAGCTTTTCAGCAGACTGACAATATCTATTCTTTTAATTTGTGTTTCTTTTCTCATGTCATTTTTGTATTTTTGCAAAGTTTATTTCAGTCCACCACCCTTTTCTTACAAACATATAGATAGCAAGGGCCAGAATTTCGACAAGACAGCCAGATAATACACGCAGAGTGTGTGAAGGCCCGATATGAAGCCTACGTACAAGTCGAAGCTACGACAATGCAGAGTCCTGTTGAACGGCTTGACTTTTCTCTACTTCCCTCTCTGTAGTCAATGAGTCGGCTAGTACTCCGACAGTCGAGGGATTTTCTGGCCTGTGTCTCCCTCTAGTGGGTTCCTTTGTCCACGTGAACAGGAGGCGGCTCTATGCAAATCCTAGCCCTCGTTAGGCACACCGATGAGCACCTGATGGATACATGTGTTTGTAATCTGTATTTGGCCTTGCTTGCTTAAAGTTTGGATTGACGAGCAAACTGGCCTTGACCCCGAAGGTGCTAAATGGACAGGTGTCTGGGCGTGTTTAGACCATGGGCTATAGGAAGGAGGAAGTAGGCCTCAGGCATAGCTAGGTGTGAAAGTCTGAGGATTAGTGGCTCTGGGCAAACAGCAGGGAGCCAGACGGGAGGCAGCAGATCTCTGCGAGCGATTGACGTCGCCCTGGACGCCGCTCGCTCGGAAAAGACGATAATTGGGTTATCGCTTCTCGGCCTTTTGGCTAAGATCAAGTGTAGTATCTGTTCTTATCAGTTTAATATCTGATACGTCCCCTATCTGGGGACCATATATTAAATGGATTTTTAGAACAGGGAGATGGAAGAAGAGCTTGCTCTGTCCACTCCACGCATCGACCTGGTATTGCAGTACCTCCAGGACCGGTGCACCCCTTTCTTATGCAGTTTTCTAAAAAACAGATTGAAATGAAAAACTTAACAAGAAGGTTTTTCTGTCTTTTGCTTGCAATGTTGTTTGCTTGTGTTCTTTCTCGTTGAGTTGTTCGCAGTCCTTTTTTTTTTTTTTTTGTTTTGCAATAAACTGGTATTTAACCCCTGTGTGTTTGTGTTTTTCTTGATTTGTGTCAGTTTCTTGGTCTGTGTTTCCATGCTTCCATCCTTTTCAGCACAATGCATATGCTGCTGCAATGGCAGCTTTTCAGCAGACTGACAATATCTATTCTTTTAATTTGTGTTTCTTTTCTCATGTCATTTTTGTATTTTTGCAAAGTTTATTTCAGTCCACCACCCTTTTCTTACAAACATATAGATAGCAAGGGCCAGAATTTCGACAAGACAGCCAGATAATACACGCAGAGTGTGTGAAGGCCCGATATGAAGCCTACGTACAAGTCGAAGCTACGACAATGCAGAGTCCTGTTGAACGGCTTGACTTTTCTCTACTTCCCTCTCTGTAGTCAATGAGTCGGCTAGTACTCCGACAGTCGAGGGATTTTCTGGCCTGTGTCTCCCTCTAGTGGGTTCCTTTGTCCACGTGAACAGGAGGCGGCTCTATGCAAATCCTAGCCCTCGTTAGGCACACCGATGAGCACCTGATGGATACATGTGTTTGTAATCTGTATTTGGCCTTGCTTGCTTAAAGTTTGGATTGACGAGCAAACTGGCCTTGACCCCGAAGGTGCTAAATGGACAGGTGTCTGGGCGTGTTTAGACCATGGGCTATAGGAAGGAGGAAGTAGGCCTCAGGCATAGCTAGGTGTGAAAGTCTGAGGATTAGTGGCTCTGGGCAAACAGCAGGGAGCCAGACGGGAGGCAGCAGATCTCTGCGAGCGATTGACGTCGCCCTGGACGCCGCTCGCTCGGAAAAGACGATAATTGGGTTATCGCTTCTCGGCCTTTTGGCTAAGATCAAGTGTAGTATCTGTTCTTATCAGTTTAATATCTGATACGTCCCCTATCTGGGGACCATATATTAAATGGATTTTTAGAACAGGGAGATGGAAGAAGAGCTTGCTCTGTCCACTCCACGCATCGACCTGGTATTGCAGTACCTCCAGGACCGGTGCACCCCTTTCTTATGCAGTTTTCTAAAAAACAGATTGAAATGAAAAACTTAACAAGAAGGTTTTTCTGTCTTTTGCTTGCAATGTTGTTTGCTTGTGTTCTTTCTCGTTGAGTTGTTCGCAGTCCTTTTTTTTTTTTTTTTGTTTTGCAATAAACTGGTATTTAACCCCTGTGTGTTTGTGTTTTTCTTGATTTGTGTCAGTTTCTTGGTCTGTGTTTCCATGCTTCCATCCTTTTCAGCACAATGCATATGCTGCTGCAATGGCAGCTTTTCAGCAGACTGACAATATCTATTCTTTTAATTTGTGTTTCTTTTCTCATGTCATTTTTGTATTTTTGCAAAGTTTATTTCAGTCCACCACCCTTTTCTTACAAACATATAGATAGCAAGGGCCAGAATTTCGACAAGACAGCCAGATAATACACGCAGAGTGTGTGAAGGCCCGATATGAAGCCTACGTACAAGTCGAAGCTACGACAATGCAGAGTCCTGTTGAACGGCTTGACTTTTCTCTACTTCCCTCTCTGTAGTCAATGAGTCGGCTAGTACTCCGACAGTCGAGGGATTTTCTGGCCTGTGTCTCCCTCTAGTGGGTTCCTTTGTCCACGTGAACAGGAGGCGGCTCTATGCAAATCCTAGCCCTCGTTAGGCACACCGATGAGCACCTGATGGATACATGTGTTTGTAATCTGTATTTGGCCTTGCTTGCTTAAAGTTTGGATTGACGAGCAAACTGGCCTTGACCCCGAAGGTGCTAAATGGACAGGTGTCTGGGCGTGTTTAGACCATGGGCTATAGGAAGGAGGAAGTAGGCCTCAGGCATAGCTAGGTGTGAAAGTCTGAGGATTAGTGGCTCTGGGCAAACAGCAGGGAGCCAGACGGGAGGCAGCAGATCTCTGCGAGCGATTGACGTCGCCCTGGACGCCGCTCGCTCGGAAAAGACGATAATTGGGTTATCGCTTCTCGGCCTTTTGGCTAAGATCAAGTGTAGTATCTGTTCTTATCAGTTTAATATCTGATACGTCCCCTATCTGGGGACCATATATTAAATGGATTTTTAGAACAGGGAGATGGAAGAAGAGCTTGCTCTGTCCACTCCACGCATCGACCTGGTATTGCAGTACCTCCAGGACCGGTGCACCCCTTTCTTATGCAGTTTTCTAAAAAACAGATTGAAATGAAAAACTTAACAAGAAGGTTTTTCTGTCTTTTGCTTGCAATGTTGTTTGCTTGTGTTCTTTCTCGTTGAGTTGTTCGCAGTCCTTTTTTTTTTTTTTTTGTTTTGCAATAAACTGGTATTTAACCCCTGTGTGTTTGTGTTTTTCTTGATTTGTGTCAGTTTCTTGGTCTGTGTTTCCATGCTTCCATCCTTTTCAGCACAATGCATATGCTGCTGCAATGGCAGCTTTTCAGCAGACTGACAATATCTATTCTTTTAATTTGTGTTTCTTTTCTCATGTCATTTTTGTATTTTTGCAAAGTTTATTTCAGTCCACCACCCTTTTCTTACAAACATATAGATAGCAAGGGCCAGAATTTCGACAAGACAGCCAGATAATACACGCAGAGTGTGTGAAGGCCCGATATGAAGCCTACGTACAAGTCGAAGCTACGACAATGCAGAGTCCTGTTGAACGGCTTGACTTTTCTCTACTTCCCTCTCTGTAGTCAATGAGTCGGCTAGTACTCCGACAGTCGAGGGATTTTCTGGCCTGTGTCTCCCTCTAGTGGGTTCCTTTGTCCACGTGAACAGGAGGCGGCTCTATGCAAATCCTAGCCCTCGTTAGGCACACCGATGAGCACCTGATGGATACATGTGTTTGTAATCTGTATTTGGCCTTGCTTGCTTAAAGTTTGGATTGACGAGCAAACTGGCCTTGACCCCGAAGGTGCTAAATGGACAGGTGTCTGGGCGTGTTTAGACCATGGGCTATAGGAAGGAGGAAGTAGGCCTCAGGCATAGCTAGGTGTGAAAGTCTGAGGATTAGTGGCTCTGGGCAAACAGCAGGGAGCCAGACGGGAGGCAGCAGATCTCTGCGAGCGATTGACGTCGCCCTGGACGCCGCTCGCTCGGAAAAGACGATAATTGGGTTATCGCTTCTCGGCCTTTTGGCTAAGATCAAGTGTAGTATCTGTTCTTATCAGTTTAATATCTGATACGTCCCCTATCTGGGGACCATATATTAAATGGATTTTTAGAACAGGGAGATGGAAGAAGAGCTTGCTCTGTCCACTCCACGCATCGACCTGGTATTGCAGTACCTCCAGGACCGGTGCACCCCTTTCTTATGCAGTTTTCTAAAAAACAGATTGAAATGAAAAACTTAACAAGAAGGTTTTTCTGTCTTTTGCTTGCAATGTTGTTTGCTTGTGTTCTTTCTCGTTGAGTTGTTCGCAGTCCTTTTTTTTTTTTTTTTGTTTTGCAATAAACTGGTATTTAACCCCTGTGTGTTTGTGTTTTTCTTGATTTGTGTCAGTTTCTTGGTCTGTGTTTCCATGCTTCCATCCTTTTCAGCACAATGCATATGCTGCTGCAATGGCAGCTTTTCAGCAGACTGACAATATCTATTCTTTTAATTTGTGTTTCTTTTCTCATGTCATTTTTGTATTTTTGCAAAGTTTATTTCAGTCCACCACCCTTTTCTTACAAACATATAGATAGCAAGGGCCAGAATTTCGACAAGACAGCCAGATAATACACGCAGAGTGTGTGAAGGCCCGATATGAAGCCTACGTACAAGTCGAAGCTACGACAATGCAGAGTCCTGTTGAACGGCTTGACTTTTCTCTACTTCCCTCTCTGTAGTCAATGAGTCGGCTAGTACTCCGACAGTCGAGGGATTTTCTGGCCTGTGTCTCCCTCTAGTGGGTTCCTTTGTCCACGTGAACAGGAGGCGGCTCTATGCAAATCCTAGCCCTCGTTAGGCACACCGATGAGCACCTGATGGATACATGTGTTTGTAATCTGTATTTGGCCTTGCTTGCTTAAAGTTTGGATTGACGAGCAAACTGGCCTTGACCCCGAAGGTGCTAAATGGACAGGTGTCTGGGCGTGTTTAGACCATGGGCTATAGGAAGGAGGAAGTAGGCCTCAGGCATAGCTAGGTGTGAAAGTCTGAGGATTAGTGGCTCTGGGCAAACAGCAGGGAGCCAGACGGGAGGCAGCAGATCTCTGCGAGCGATTGACGTCGCCCTGGACGCCGCTCGCTCGGAAAAGACGATAATTGGGTTATCGCTTCTCGGCCTTTTGGCTAAGATCAAGTGTAGTATCTGTTCTTATCAGTTTAATATCTGATACGTCCCCTATCTGGGGACCATATATTAAATGGATTTTTAGAACAGGGAGATGGAAGAAGAGCTTGCTCTGTCCACTCCACGCATCGACCTGGTATTGCAGTACCTCCAGGACCGGTGCACCCCTTTCTTATGCAGTTTTCTAAAAAACAGATTGAAATGAAAAACTTAACAAGAAGGTTTTTCTGTCTTTTGCTTGCAATGTTGTTTGCTTGTGTTCTTTCTCGTTGAGTTGTTCGCAGTCCTTTTTTTTTTTTTTTTGTTTTGCAATAAACTGGTATTTAACCCCTGTGTGTTTGTGTTTTTCTTGATTTGTGTCAGTTTCTTGGTCTGTGTTTCCATGCTTCCATCCTTTTCAGCACAATGCATATGCTGCTGCAATGGCAGCTTTTCAGCAGACTGACAATATCTATTCTTTTAATTTGTGTTTCTTTTCTCATGTCATTTTTGTATTTTTGCAAAGTTTATTTCAGTCCACCACCCTTTTCTTACAAACATATAGATAGCAAGGGCCAGAATTTCGACAAGACAGCCAGATAATACACGCAGAGTGTGTGAAGGCCCGATATGAAGCCTACGTACAAGTCGAAGCTACGACAATGCAGAGTCCTGTTGAACGGCTTGACTTTTCTCTACTTCCCTCTCTGTAGTCAATGAGTCGGCTAGTACTCCGACAGTCGAGGGATTTTCTGGCCTGTGTCTCCCTCTAGTGGGTTCCTTTGTCCACGTGAACAGGAGGCGGCTCTATGCAAATCCTAGCCCTCGTTAGGCACACCGATGAGCACCTGATGGATACATGTGTTTGTAATCTGTATTTGGCCTTGCTTGCTTAAAGTTTGGATTGACGAGCAAACTGGCCTTGACCCCGAAGGTGCTAAATGGACAGGTGTCTGGGCGTGTTTAGACCATGGGCTATAGGAAGGAGGAAGTAGGCCTCAGGCATAGCTAGGTGTGAAAGTCTGAGGATTAGTGGCTCTGGGCAAACAGCAGGGAGCCAGACGGGAGGCAGCAGATCTCTGCGAGCGATTGACGTCGCCCTGGACGCCGCTCGCTCGGAAAAGACGATAATTGGGTTATCGCTTCTCGGCCTTTTGGCTAAGATCAAGTGTAGTATCTGTTCTTATCAGTTTAATATCTGATACGTCCCCTATCTGGGGACCATATATTAAATGGATTTTTAGAACAGGGAGATGGAAGAAGAGCTTGCTCTGTCCACTCCACGCATCGACCTGGTATTGCAGTACCTCCAGGACCGGTGCACCCCTTTCTTATGCAGTTTTCTAAAAAACAGATTGAAATGAAAAACTTAACAAGAAGGTTTTTCTGTCTTTTGCTTGCAATGTTGTTTGCTTGTGTTCTTTCTCGTTGAGTTGTTCGCAGTCCTTTTTTTTTTTTTTTTGTTTTGCAATAAACTGGTATTTAACCCCTGTGTGTTTGTGTTTTTCTTGATTTGTGTCAGTTTCTTGGTCTGTGTTTCCATGCTTCCATCCTTTTCAGCACAATGCATATGCTGCTGCAATGGCAGCTTTTCAGCAGACTGACAATATCTATTCTTTTAATTTGTGTTTCTTTTCTCATGTCATTTTTGTATTTTTGCAAAGTTTATTTCAGTCCACCACCCTTTTCTTACAAACATATAGATAGCAAGGGCCAGAATTTCGACAAGACAGCCAGATAATACACGCAGAGTGTGTGAAGGCCCGATATGAAGCCTACGTACAAGTCGAAGCTACGACAATGCAGAGTCCTGTTGAACGGCTTGACTTTTCTCTACTTCCCTCTCTGTAGTCAATGAGTCGGCTAGTACTCCGACAGTCGAGGGATTTTCTGGCCTGTGTCTCCCTCTAGTGGGTTCCTTTGTCCACGTGAACAGGAGGCGGCTCTATGCAAATCCTAGCCCTCGTTAGGCACACCGATGAGCACCTGATGGATACATGTGTTTGTAATCTGTATTTGGCCTTGCTTGCTTAAAGTTTGGATTGACGAGCAAACTGGCCTTGACCCCGAAGGTGCTAAATGGACAGGTGTCTGGGCGTGTTTAGACCATGGGCTATAGGAAGGAGGAAGTAGGCCTCAGGCATAGCTAGGTGTGAAAGTCTGAGGATTAGTGGCTCTGGGCAAACAGCAGGGAGCCAGACGGGAGGCAGCAGATCTCTGCGAGCGATTGACGTCGCCCTGGACGCCGCTCGCTCGGAAAAGACGATAATTGGGTTATCGCTTCTCGGCCTTTTGGCTAAGATCAAGTGTAGTATCTGTTCTTATCAGTTTAATATCTGATACGTCCCCTATCTGGGGACCATATATTAAATGGATTTTTAGAACAGGGAGATGGAAGAAGAGCTTGCTCTGTCCACTCCACGCATCGACCTGGTATTGCAGTACCTCCAGGACCGGTGCACCCCTTTCTTATGCAGTTTTCTAAAAAACAGATTGAAATGAAAAACTTAACAAGAAGGTTTTTCTGTCTTTTGCTTGCAATGTTGTTTGCTTGTGTTCTTTCTCGTTGAGTTGTTCGCAGTCCTTTTTTTTTTTTTTTTGTTTTGCAATAAACTGGTATTTAACCCCTGTGTGTTTGTGTTTTTCTTGATTTGTGTCAGTTTCTTGGTCTGTGTTTCCATGCTTCCATCCTTTTCAGCACAATGCATATGCTGCTGCAATGGCAGCTTTTCAGCAGACTGACAATATCTATTCTTTTAATTTGTGTTTCTTTTCTCATGTCATTTTTGTATTTTTGCAAAGTTTATTTCAGTCCACCACCCTTTTCTTACAAACATATAGATAGCAAGGGCCAGAATTTCGACAAGACAGCCAGATAATACACGCAGAGTGTGTGAAGGCCCGATATGAAGCCTACGTACAAGTCGAAGCTACGACAATGCAGAGTCCTGTTGAACGGCTTGACTTTTCTCTACTTCCCTCTCTGTAGTCAATGAGTCGGCTAGTACTCCGACAGTCGAGGGATTTTCTGGCCTGTGTCTCCCTCTAGTGGGTTCCTTTGTCCACGTGAACAGGAGGCGGCTCTATGCAAATCCTAGCCCTCGTTAGGCACACCGATGAGCACCTGATGGATACATGTGTTTGTAATCTGTATTTGGCCTTGCTTGCTTAAAGTTTGGATTGACGAGCAAACTGGCCTTGACCCCGAAGGTGCTAAATGGACAGGTGTCTGGGCGTGTTTAGACCATGGGCTATAGGAAGGAGGAAGTAGGCCTCAGGCATAGCTAGGTGTGAAAGTCTGAGGATTAGTGGCTCTGGGCAAACAGCAGGGAGCCAGACGGGAGGCAGCAGATCTCTGCGAGCGATTGACGTCGCCCTGGACGCCGCTCGCTCGGAAAAGACGATAATTGGGTTATCGCTTCTCGGCCTTTTGGCTCAGATCAAGTGCAGTCTTTTCTGTCTTGGTCTGGGCCTTTAGGTAACGACCGGTGCCAGTCCCTCTCGGCCTTGGGGTGTTTCCTTCGGGTGCACCCCATGCTGCTATTGGGGGGGGCGCCACCGGAAGTGCACGAGAGCGATCACCTTTCCCTACCATCCTCTATGGTTGGCGGTGGGATTGGCGGGCAGGAGTGATGGCGGGTGCTCCTAATGCACCAAATACTTTGAGGCTGGTCGTTGCCGAGCCTAGGCGTAGTGATGTCGGTCTGTACTTCATTCAGAAGGAGTTGATTGAAGACTTTTTGGGCATGGCGAGAGAAAGCATTTTTTGCATGCAGTGTTTCCCTAGCACTGGATTGTATGATGTTACTTTCTGGAAAAAGGAAGACCTGCAAACATGTTTGTTGCGGAAGGGCGAGAAGGAAGGAGAGGAGATTCTGGAAGGGATCACATTCCTGTCTAGTGAGACAAGAACACGGGTACCCCTCACGGTACATATGTTTAACCCTTTTGTAAGGGATGAGGAAATTCGGGCCTTCCTCTTGCACTATTGTGAGTCGGTTTCCGCCGGCTCCAAGATGACCAATGTCCTGGGCACCTTTAATGGGCATCGGAGATTCTGGGTGGTACTGAGGAAGGATGCTTCTGGGACAGGCGGTGTGCGGCATCCCCCTCAGTCCTTCTCTATTGGGAGTAACCGCGGCTACCTGTTTTACCCTGGGCAGCCATCCTTCTGCAGGAATTGTTTTTCCTTCGGCCATACAAAAGACCAGTGTGAAAGTGGGCAGGTGTGCCGGAATTGTTTTAAAGCGGGCCACGGAGCAGGTGAGTGTCCGGTGGGAAAGAGGTGCCATATCTGTGGGAGTAATGCACATCTGGCTAGACAGTGTCCTAAGGTCTCGGAAGCCAAATCAGCCGGTGCTTCAAGGCAGGAGGAAGCTGAAAAGGGCGCAGGTAAGAGGACACTGTCTTACGCCGATGTTGCTGAAGAAGCCGGCCCGGTAAGTATGGGAACCTCCAATGAAGGGGCCGTAAGGCTACCTGAGGATGGGGGAGTGCGAGATGATTCTCGCCTGCCTGCGGAGGGTGAGTCAGGTCCCTCCCCTGTTGAAACTGGTAAGGTTGAAGGGACCCCTCCTCCTTTAGTGGAGGGGGATGTCCCTGGACACCTTTTGGCGGAGGGGGATGAGGCGGAGGAAGAAAGTAGCGCCGAGGATATGGAGATCGGGCAGGCTTCTTTGAAGCGCAAAATAGAGACGGCAAGATCTATGTCTCCCTCCCAGGATATAGGCACCTATTCGGACTCTGTGGCTTCGGTGGACTCAGAGGCGGCGATTGAGTCCGATTCCTCACAGGCCACCTCCTACATTAGCACTGGTCTGGTTGCTAACCTGCAGGAGGTGATGGGATTCAGCAGTTCTGGCCCCAGGGGGAAGCAGGTAAGGACGGAGGAGGAATTACCCGGGATGTCTGGTGTTAACCCAGAGGAGGGGCCCAGGTCAAGGTCAAGGTCAAGAGGAAGAGCTAGGGGGAAGTCCGCCAAGAGGGGTAAATGACAGGAATGTGATCCCTTCTTAACTTTTTACTAAATGCAGTTAAGAATCTCCTCTCTTAATGTCAGAAGTATTGGGTCAGCTTATAGGAGAGCGGCAGTTTTTAAGATCTTGGCTGGATACAATTCTGACATTCTTTGCTTGCAGGACTGCAACATGAGGGAGGAGCCTAACGTTGCCAAGTGGACCCACGGGGAGTCGGTGTGGTCCTTGGACCGGAGGAAGAACAGTGGAGTGGGGATCCTGTTCAAAAATCATAAAATAAAAATTTTGAGGAAAGTGGAGGTGGAGGTTGGGAGGTGCCTTTTGGTGTTTTTGGAGTATGGGGGTACTGTGTTTAAGTTATTTTGTGTTTATGCTCCTACTGAAAAAAAGGAGAGGGTGGAGCTTTTTTGTAAATTAAAATTATTTTTGGGTGGTCGGGATCCTACTATGATTCTGGGTGATTTTAATTGTATTTTGCGTGTAGGGGATAGGGGTGGGGGTGGAGTTGGGGGTAGTGGTGGTGGGTTGGATAAATCGGGGAAGGAGTTGGGGGAGGTTCTGCGGATATTTGGGTTAAGGGATGTAGGGGTTGGTGGTGGTTATACTTATTTTAGGGATAATGGGCGTATTCAATCCAGGATTGATTTTTTTCTTGTATCCAAAAATTTAGATACTGGATCCTTTGCTGTTCAGCGGGAGGCTTTCACGGACCATGGTCGGATTGAATGTGTCGTAAGTATGAAATCTGAGGTAACGTATGGTAAAGGGGTATGGAAGTTGAATGTGGAGTTGTTGAATAATGAGGAGGTGCGGAACGAGTATGTTGTTATGTTTGAGAAGCTTAAGAGAAGGAGGAATGATTTTAAGAGCGTAATTGAGTGGTGGGAGTGGGTGAAAGTTAGAACGAAAGTTTTCTTTATTAAAAAAGGATGTGAGCTGGCGGGAAAGGAACGAATGATGTATGAATGGTGGCAAAAGAGGTTGAGGTATTTGGAAGATTTGAGAGAGTGGGGGGAGAATGTTGGGAATGAATTAGTGGAAGCAAGAGAAAAACTGAGAGGGTTTTTGGAACGAAGGGGAAGAGAAATTGTGTCACAGGCAAGAGTGGTGGTGAAAGAACAGGATGAGAAATGTACGAGTTTTTTCTTTAAAAAAGTGTATGGTGGAAAAGTGGAAATGTCTGAAGTATTGGATGAGGATGGGTGTGCAGTGAGTGGAAATAAAAAATTATGTAAAGAGGTCCGTAAGTTTTATACGGATTTGTTTACTGAAAAAAGAAGGGATGGGAGAATTGAAAGTGAGGTTTTGGAACAGGTGGAGGAGTGTTTGGATGTGGAGGATAAAGAAATATTAGGTGAGGATGTGAGGAAGGAGGAGGTGGATGAGTGCATGAAGAGCATGAAGAAAGGGAAAACGCCTGGGAGTGATGGATTGCCGGTTGATTTTTATTGTGCTTTTTGGGATGTGATTGGAGAGTATGTATGGGAGGTGGTTAAGAAAGTGTTAGTTGATGGGAGGGTGTCTGGTTCAATGTTAGAGAGCGTGATTGTTTTACTATATAAAAAAGGGGATAAAAGAGACTTGAAAAATTGGAGGCCTATTTCTTTGCTGAACACGGATTATAAAATTATTGCCAAAGTGTTAGCAAATAGATTGCGTGCTGTAGTTGAGAAATTAGTTGGGGAAGAACAGGTGTGTGCGGTGCCGGGAAGATCGATTGTTGAAAGTTTGGTGAGTTTGAGAGATGTATTATGGTTATGTAAGGAAAGAAAGCAGGAGGTGGCTGTTCTGGCTGTGGATTTTGAGAAGGCGTATGATAGAGTATCGCATGATTTTATGTTCAAGGTATTGGAAAGAATGGGGGTGCCTGGGAGAGTGATTGGGTGGATTAAGTGTTTATATAGGGGGATGGTAAGTAAGGTGTTGGTGAATGGGTGGTTAACGGAGGAAGTAAGTATTAAATCTGGTGTGAGACAAGGTTGTCCTTTGTCACCGGTACTTTTTGTTTGTGTGATTGAGCCATTGCTAAGGGTGTTGGTTAAAGATAAATGTGTTAAAGGAATAGAGGTGCCTGGAAGTGGTGGGAGGAATTTAAAGGTAATTGGGTATATGGATGATGTAACAGTGGTGTGTAGTAGTTTGGCGGGTTTGAGAAGAGTAAAATTGTTGATTGATTGTTTTTGTATGGCAAGTGGATTTAGTGTAAATATGGGGAAAAGTGAGTGTAAGGTGTTTGGGGAATGGAGAGATTTTGAACAAAGTGGTTGGAAGTTATGTAAGGGAAGTGTGAAGATTTTGGGTGTCAAGTTTGGTGGGGATTTGTATGGGAGAGAAAGTTGGCAGGATGTTTTGGAAAGAGTGAAGAAAAAAGTCCAATTTTGGTCCTTGAGGACCTTAACTTTAGAGGGGAAGGCTCTAATTATTAGATCTGTTCTGTTGCCTATTTTGTTATTTTTATATTATGTTTTTCCAGCTCCAGATAGGGTTTTAAAACAAATTATAAGAGTGTGTTTTGTCTTTTTCTGGTCTTCAAAGATGGAAAAATTGCGAAGAGAGAAAGTTGTGAAGAGCGTGGCGAATGGTGGGAAAGGCCTTGTGAATATTGAAAAATTTCTGGTGATTAAATATGTGAGTATGTGTGTGAAATTGAGTGGAAAAGAGAATGTGACAGGGTGTATGGTGAGATATGCAGGAGGAAGTGTGTTGCGGAAGTTTAAGTTATGTAAGGTGGATTTGAGAGTGCCAGTTTGCTTTAATGCCCCGTGGTTCTATATGAGGGTTGAGAGATGTATGCGTAGGTATGGTGTACATGAAGTTACGCGAGAAATTTGGTGTGAGAGTAAGAAGGTGATGAAAATCTTGGAAGGGAGGGAAGAGTTGGAGATGATTGGGGATTTAAGTGGTGTGATGTGTGAAAAAGTATGGAAAAATGTGGCTTTTAAGGGTTTGGATAACAAACAAAAAGATGTTGCATGGATGAGTGTACATGGCTGTTTGCCAACAAGAGAATTTCAAAGAAGGAGAAGATTGGTGGATAGTGAGGTGTGTCCAAGAGTGGGGTGTGGCAGGATTGAAAGAGTAGTGCATATTTTTTGGGAATGTGTGTTTGCAAGGAAAATATGGAAGAGAATGGAAAGGATGATTAAGGGTTTAACAGGTGTGGAGAAAATGTCGTACGAAATGATTTTGTATGGGTTATATAGTTTGGGGAAGGATGAGGAAAGAGTGTTATGGATAATAGTAAATTGTGTGAAAGAATGCTTATGGGATGTTAGGAATATCCTGGTTTTTAGGCAAGAAGCCATTAAAATTAAGGAGTGTGTGGCCATGGTCCGTGGAAGAATTTACAGTTATGCATATTCCGACTATAGGAAATGTGGAGAGGTCAAAGCCAGAAACATCTGGAAGTTGCAGGAGTGGAAACATTGGTTTTCCTAAATGTTATTTTCTTTTATGCAATAATGATCTTTGTTTTTTCTCTTTTCAGATAAATATAGTGGACATGAAGGGACAGCGCGGAGGGATAGAATAGGATTTTGTTGTTTGTGTAGGGATAGGGTGGAGGGATAGTGTTATTTTGTAATTTGTGGGTGGATGTGGGAATTTTTGTATATATGGTTTTTCTTCTTGATATTTTTGCCTATTCGTGAACATTTAAATTTGTGGGAGGGGTAGTGGGAGGGAGGTGTCTCTGGGGAGGGTTTTTGGGTGTGTGATTAATAAATTTTGTATTCTTCATGAGGGGGTGGAATATGTTTTGTATTGTACATATCTTTTGGATTTTGGCTTGTAATTTTTGTTGGATTTTTATGTATGAAATTTTGTTTGTAATTTTGTTGGATTTCTCATGCATGAAATTTGGATTGTAATTTTGTTGTTTTTTCTTATGTATGGAATGTTTTGTATGTTTTTTACTTGTTACTTTTAAATAAAAGAATTAAAAAAAAAAATCTGTTCTTATCAGTTTAATATCTGATACGTCCCCTATCTGGGGACCATATATTAAATGGATTTTTAGAACAGGGAGATGGAAGAAGAGCTTGCTCTGTCCACTCCACGCATCGACCTGGTATTGCAGTACCTCCAGGACCGGTGCACCCCTTTCTTATGCAGTTTTCTAAAAAACAGATTGAAATGAAAAACTTAACAAGAAGGTTTTTCTGTCTTTTGCTTGCAATGTTGTTTGCTTGTGTTCTTTCTCGTTGAGTTGTTCGCAGTCCTTTTTTTTTTTTTTTTGTTTTGCAATAAACTGGTATTTAACCCCTGTGTGTTTGTGTTTTTCTTGATTTGTGTCAGTTTCTTGGTCTGTGTTTCCATGCTTCCATCCTTTTCAGCACAATGCATATGCTGCTGCAATGGCAGCTTTTCAGCAGACTGACAATATCTATTCTTTTAATTTGTGTTTCTTTTCTCATGTCATTTTTGTATTTTTGCAAAGTTTATTTCAGTCCACCACCCTTTTCTTACAAACATATAGATAGCAAGGGCCAGAATTTCGACAAGACAGCCAGATAATACACGCAGAGTGTGTGAAGGCCCGATATGAAGCCTACGTACAAGTCGAAGCTACGACAATGCAGAGTCCTGTTGAACGGCTTGACTTTTCTCTACTTCCCTCTCTGTAGTCAATGAGTCGGCTAGTACTCCGACAGTCGAGGGATTTTCTGGCCTGTGTCTCCCTCTAGTGGGTTCCTTTGTCCACGTGAACAGGAGGCGGCTCTATGCAAATCCTAGCCCTCGTTAGGCACACCGATGAGCACCTGATGGATACATGTGTTTGTAATCTGTATTTGGCCTTGCTTGCTTAAAGTTTGGATTGACGAGCAAACTGGCCTTGACCCCGAAGGTGCTAAATGGACAGGTGTCTGGGCGTGTTTAGACCATGGGCTATAGGAAGGAGGAAGTAGGCCTCAGGCATAGCTAGGTGTGAAAGTCTGAGGATTAGTGGCTCTGGGCAAACAGCAGGGAGCCAGACGGGAGGCAGCAGATCTCTGCGAGCGATTGACGTCGCCCTGGACGCCGCTCGCTCGGAAAAGACGATAATTGGGTTATCGCTTCTCGGCCTTTTGGCTAAGATCAAGTGTAGTATCTGTTCTTATCAGTTTAATATCTGATACGTCCCCTATCTGGGGACCATATATTAAATGGATTTTTAGAACAGGGAGATGGAAGAAGAGCTTGCTCTGTCCACTCCACGCATCGACCTGGTATTGCAGTACCTCCAGGACCGGTGCACCCCTTTCTTATGCAGTTTTCTAAAAAACAGATTGAAATGAAAAACTTAACAAGAAGGTTTTTCTGTCTTTTGCTTGCAATGTTGTTTGCTTGTGTTCTTTCTCGTTGAGTTGTTCGCAGTCCTTTTTTTTTTTTTTTTGTTTTGCAATAAACTGGTATTTAACCCCTGTGTGTTTGTGTTTTTCTTGATTTGTGTCAGTTTCTTGGTCTGTGTTTCCATGCTTCCATCCTTTTCAGCACAATGCATATGCTGCTGCAATGGCAGCTTTTCAGCAGACTGACAATATCTATTCTTTTAATTTGTGTTTCTTTTCTCATGTCATTTTTGTATTTTTGCAAAGTTTATTTCAGTCCACCACCCTTTTCTTACAAACATATAGATAGCAAGGGCCAGAATTTCGACAAGACAGCCAGATAATACACGCAGAGTGTGTGAAGGCCCGATATGAAGCCTACGTACAAGTCGAAGCTACGACAATGCAGAGTCCTGTTGAACGGCTTGACTTTTCTCTACTTCCCTCTCTGTAGTCAATGAGTCGGCTAGTACTCCGACAGTCGAGGGATTTTCTGGCCTGTGTCTCCCTCTAGTGGGTTCCTTTGTCCACGTGAACAGGAGGCGGCTCTATGCAAATCCTAGCCCTCGTTAGGCACACCGATGAGCACCTGATGGATACATGTGTTTGTAATCTGTATTTGGCCTTGCTTGCTTAAAGTTTGGATTGACGAGCAAACTGGCCTTGACCCCGAAGGTGCTAAATGGACAGGTGTCTGGGCGTGTTTAGACCATGGGCTATAGGAAGGAGGAAGTAGGCCTCAGGCATAGCTAGGTGTGAAAGTCTGAGGATTAGTGGCTCTGGGCAAACAGCAGGGAGCCAGACGGGAGGCAGCAGATCTCTGCGAGCGATTGACGTCGCCCTGGACGCCGCTCGCTCGGAAAAGACGATAATTGGGTTATCGCTTCTCGGCCTTTTGGCTAAGATCAAGTGTAGTATCTGTTCTTATCAGTTTAATATCTGATACGTCCCCTATCTGGGGACCATATATTAAATGGATTTTTAGAACAGGGAGATGGAAGAAGAGCTTGCTCTGTCCACTCCACGCATCGACCTGGTATTGCAGTACCTCCAGGACCGGTGCACCCCTTTCTTATGCAGTTTTCTAAAAAACAGATTGAAATGAAAAACTTAACAAGAAGGTTTTTCTGTCTTTTGCTTGCAATGTTGTTTGCTTGTGTTCTTTCTCGTTGAGTTGTTCGCAGTCCTTTTTTTTTTTTTTTTGTTTTGCAATAAACTGGTATTTAACCCCTGTGTGTTTGTGTTTTTCTTGATTTGTGTCAGTTTCTTGGTCTGTGTTTCCATGCTTCCATCCTTTTCAGCACAATGCATATGCTGCTGCAATGGCAGCTTTTCAGCAGACTGACAATATCTATTCTTTTAATTTGTGTTTCTTTTCTCATGTCATTTTTGTATTTTTGCAAAGTTTATTTCAGTCCACCACCCTTTTCTTACAAACATATAGATAGCAAGGGCCAGAATTTCGACAAGACAGCCAGATAATACACGCAGAGTGTGTGAAGGCCCGATATGAAGCCTACGTACAAGTCGAAGCTACGACAATGCAGAGTCCTGTTGAACGGCTTGACTTTTCTCTACTTCCCTCTCTGTAGTCAATGAGTCGGCTAGTACTCCGACAGTCGAGGGATTTTCTGGCCTGTGTCTCCCTCTAGTGGGTTCCTTTGTCCACGTGAACAGGAGGCGGCTCTATGCAAATCCTAGCCCTCGTTAGGCACACCGATGAGCACCTGATGGATACATGTGTTTGTAATCTGTATTTGGCCTTGCTTGCTTAAAGTTTGGATTGACGAGCAAACTGGCCTTGACCCCGAAGGTGCTAAATGGACAGGTGTCTGGGCGTGTTTAGACCATGGGCTATAGGAAGGAGGAAGTAGGCCTCAGGCATAGCTAGGTGTGAAAGTCTGAGGATTAGTGGCTCTGGGCAAACAGCAGGGAGCCAGACGGGAGGCAGCAGATCTCTGCGAGCGATTGACGTCGCCCTGGACGCCGCTCGCTCGGAAAAGACGATAATTGGGTTATCGCTTCTCGGCCTTTTGGCTAAGATCAAGTGTAGTATCTGTTCTTATCAGTTTAATATCTGATACGTCCCCTATCTGGGGACCATATATTAAATGGATTTTTAGAACAGGGAGATGGAAGAAGAGCTTGCTCTGTCCACTCCACGCATCGACCTGGTATTGCAGTACCTCCAGGACCGGTGCACCCCTTTCTTATGCAGTTTTCTAAAAAACAGATTGAAATGAAAAACTTAACAAGAAGGTTTTTCTGTCTTTTGCTTGCAATGTTGTTTGCTTGTGTTCTTTCTCGTTGAGTTGTTCGCAGTCCTTTTTTTTTTTTTTTTGTTTTGCAATAAACTGGTATTTAACCCCTGTGTGTTTGTGTTTTTCTTGATTTGTGTCAGTTTCTTGGTCTGTGTTTCCATGCTTCCATCCTTTTCAGCACAATGCATATGCTGCTGCAATGGCAGCTTTTCAGCAGACTGACAATATCTATTCTTTTAATTTGTGTTTCTTTTCTCATGTCATTTTTGTATTTTTGCAAAGTTTATTTCAGTCCACCACCCTTTTCTTACAAACATATAGATAGCAAGGGCCAGAATTTCGACAAGACAGCCAGATAATACACGCAGAGTGTGTGAAGGCCCGATATGAAGCCTACGTACAAGTCGAAGCTACGACAATGCAGAGTCCTGTTGAACGGCTTGACTTTTCTCTACTTCCCTCTCTGTAGTCAATGAGTCGGCTAGTACTCCGACAGTCGAGGGATTTTCTGGCCTGTGTCTCCCTCTAGTGGGTTCCTTTGTCCACGTGAACAGGAGGCGGCTCTATGCAAATCCTAGCCCTCGTTAGGCACACCGATGAGCACCTGATGGATACATGTGTTTGTAATCTGTATTTGGCCTTGCTTGCTTAAAGTTTGGATTGACGAGCAAACTGGCCTTGACCCCGAAGGTGCTAAATGGACAGGTGTCTGGGCGTGTTTAGACCATGGGCTATAGGAAGGAGGAAGTAGGCCTCAGGCATAGCTAGGTGTGAAAGTCTGAGGATTAGTGGCTCTGGGCAAACAGCAGGGAGCCAGACGGGAGGCAGCAGATCTCTGCGAGCGATTGACGTCGCCCTGGACGCCGCTCGCTCGGAAAAGACGATAATTGGGTTATCGCTTCTCGGCCTTTTGGCTAAGATCAAGTGTAGTATCTGTTCTTATCAGTTTAATATCTGATACGTCCCCTATCTGGGGACCATATATTAAATGGATTTTTAGAACAGGGAGATGGAAGAAGAGCTTGCTCTGTCCACTCCACGCATCGACCTGGTATTGCAGTACCTCCAGGACCGGTGCACCCCTTTCTTATGCAGTTTTCTAAAAAACAGATTGAAATGAAAAACTTAACAAGAAGGTTTTTCTGTCTTTTGCTTGCAATGTTGTTTGCTTGTGTTCTTTCTCGTTGAGTTGTTCGCAGTCCTTTTTTTTTTTTTTTTGTTTTGCAATAAACTGGTATTTAACCCCTGTGTGTTTGTGTTTTTCTTGATTTGTGTCAGTTTCTTGGTCTGTGTTTCCATGCTTCCATCCTTTTCAGCACAATGCATATGCTGCTGCAATGGCAGCTTTTCAGCAGACTGACAATATCTATTCTTTTAATTTGTGTTTCTTTTCTCATGTCATTTTTGTATTTTTGCAAAGTTTATTTCAGTCCACCACCCTTTTCTTACAAACATATAGATAGCAAGGGCCAGAATTTCGACAAGACAGCCAGATAATACACGCAGAGTGTGTGAAGGCCCGATATGAAGCCTACGTACAAGTCGAAGCTACGACAATGCAGAGTCCTGTTGAACGGCTTGACTTTTCTCTACTTCCCTCTCTGTAGTCAATGAGTCGGCTAGTACTCCGACAGTCGAGGGATTTTCTGGCCTGTGTCTCCCTCTAGTGGGTTCCTTTGTCCACGTGAACAGGAGGCGGCTCTATGCAAATCCTAGCCCTCGTTAGGCACACCGATGAGCACCTGATGGATACATGTGTTTGTAATCTGTATTTGGCCTTGCTTGCTTAAAGTTTGGATTGACGAGCAAACTGGCCTTGACCCCGAAGGTGCTAAATGGACAGGTGTCTGGGCGTGTTTAGACCATGGGCTATAGGAAGGAGGAAGTAGGCCTCAGGCATAGCTAGGTGTGAAAGTCTGAGGATTAGTGGCTCTGGGCAAACAGCAGGGAGCCAGACGGGAGGCAGCAGATCTCTGCGAGCGATTGACGTCGCCCTGGACGCCGCTCGCTCGGAAAAGACGATAATTGGGTTATCGCTTCTCGGCCTTTTGGCTAAGATCAAGTGTAGTATCTGTTCTTATCAGTTTAATATCTGATACGTCCCCTATCTGGGGACCATATATTAAATGGATTTTTAGAACAGGGAGATGGAAGAAGAGCTTGCTCTGTCCACTCCACGCATCGACCTGGTATTGCAGTACCTCCAGGACCGGTGCACCCCTTTCTTATGCAGTTTTCTAAAAAACAGATTGAAATGAAAAACTTAACAAGAAGGTTTTTCTGTCTTTTGCTTGCAATGTTGTTTGCTTGTGTTCTTTCTCGTTGAGTTGTTCGCAGTCCTTTTTTTTTTTTTTTTGTTTTGCAATAAACTGGTATTTAACCCCTGTGTGTTTGTGTTTTTCTTGATTTGTGTCAGTTTCTTGGTCTGTGTTTCCATGCTTCCATCCTTTTCAGCACAATGCATATGCTGCTGCAATGGCAGCTTTTCAGCAGACTGACAATATCTATTCTTTTAATTTGTGTTTCTTTTCTCATGTCATTTTTGTATTTTTGCAAAGTTTATTTCAGTCCACCACCCTTTTCTTACAAACATATAGATAGCAAGGGCCAGAATTTCGACAAGACAGCCAGATAATACACGCAGAGTGTGTGAAGGCCCGATATGAAGCCTACGTACAAGTCGAAGCTACGACAATGCAGAGTCCTGTTGAACGGCTTGACTTTTCTCTACTTCCCTCTCTGTAGTCAATGAGTCGGCTAGTACTCCGACAGTCGAGGGATTTTCTGGCCTGTGTCTCCCTCTAGTGGGTTCCTTTGTCCACGTGAACAGGAGGCGGCTCTATGCAAATCCTAGCCCTCGTTAGGCACACCGATGAGCACCTGATGGATACATGTGTTTGTAATCTGTATTTGGCCTTGCTTGCTTAAAGTTTGGATTGACGAGCAAACTGGCCTTGACCCCGAAGGTGCTAAATGGACAGGTGTCTGGGCGTGTTTAGACCATGGGCTATAGGAAGGAGGAAGTAGGCCTCAGGCATAGCTAGGTGTGAAAGTCTGAGGATTAGTGGCTCTGGGCAAACAGCAGGGAGCCAGACGGGAGGCAGCAGATCTCTGCGAGCGATTGACGTCGCCCTGGACGCCGCTCGCTCGGAAAAGACGATAATTGGGTTATCGCTTCTCGGCCTTTTGGCTAAGATCAAGTGTAGTATCTGTTCTTATCAGTTTAATATCTGATACGTCCCCTATCTGGGGACCATATATTAAATGGATTTTTAGAACAGGGAGATGGAAGAAGAGCTTGCTCTGTCCACTCCACGCATCGACCTGGTATTGCAGTACCTCCAGGACCGGTGCACCCCTTTCTTATGCAGTTTTCTAAAAAACAGATTGAAATGAAAAACTTAACAAGAAGGTTTTTCTGTCTTTTGCTTGCAATGTTGTTTGCTTGTGTTCTTTCTCGTTGAGTTGTTCGCAGTCCTTTTTTTTTTTTTTTTGTTTTGCAATAAACTGGTATTTAACCCCTGTGTGTTTGTGTTTTTCTTGATTTGTGTCAGTTTCTTGGTCTGTGTTTCCATGCTTCCATCCTTTTCAGCACAATGCATATGCTGCTGCAATGGCAGCTTTTCAGCAGACTGACAATATCTATTCTTTTAATTTGTGTTTCTTTTCTCATGTCATTTTTGTATTTTTGCAAAGTTTATTTCAGTCCACCACCCTTTTCTTACAAACATATAGATAGCAAGGGCCAGAATTTCGACAAGACAGCCAGATAATACACGCAGAGTGTGTGAAGGCCCGATATGAAGCCTACGTACAAGTCGAAGCTACGACAATGCAGAGTCCTGTTGAACGGCTTGACTTTTCTCTACTTCCCTCTCTGTAGTCAATGAGTCGGCTAGTACTCCGACAGTCGAGGGATTTTCTGGCCTGTGTCTCCCTCTAGTGGGTTCCTTTGTCCACGTGAACAGGAGGCGGCTCTATGCAAATCCTAGCCCTCGTTAGGCACACCGATGAGCACCTGATGGATACATGTGTTTGTAATCTGTATTTGGCCTTGCTTGCTTAAAGTTTGGATTGACGAGCAAACTGGCCTTGACCCCGAAGGTGCTAAATGGACAGGTGTCTGGGCGTGTTTAGACCATGGGCTATAGGAAGGAGGAAGTAGGCCTCAGGCATAGCTAGGTGTGAAAGTCTGAGGATTAGTGGCTCTGGGCAAACAGCAGGGAGCCAGACGGGAGGCAGCAGATCTCTGCGAGCGATTGACGTCGCCCTGGACGCCGCTCGCTCGGAAAAGACGATAATTGGGTTATCGCTTCTCGGCCTTTTGGCTAAGATCAAGTGTAGTATCTGTTCTTATCAGTTTAATATCTGATACGTCCCCTATCTGGGGACCATATATTAAATGGATTTTTAGAACAGGGAGATGGAAGAAGAGCTTGCTCTGTCCACTCCACGCATCGACCTGGTATTGCAGTACCTCCAGGACCGGTGCACCCCTTTCTTATGCAGTTTTCTAAAAAACAGATTGAAATGAAAAACTTAACAAGAAGGTTTTTCTGTCTTTTGCTTGCAATGTTGTTTGCTTGTGTTCTTTCTCGTTGAGTTGTTCGCAGTCCTTTTTTTTTTTTTTTTGTTTTGCAATAAACTGGTATTTAACCCCTGTGTGTTTGTGTTTTTCTTGATTTGTGTCAGTTTCTTGGTCTGTGTTTCCATGCTTCCATCCTTTTCAGCACAATGCATATGCTGCTGCAATGGCAGCTTTTCAGCAGACTGACAATATCTATTCTTTTAATTTGTGTTTCTTTTCTCATGTCATTTTTGTATTTTTGCAAAGTTTATTTCAGTCCACCACCCTTTTCTTACAAACATATAGATAGCAAGGGCCAGAATTTCGACAAGACAGCCAGATAATACACGCAGAGTGTGTGAAGGCCCGATATGAAGCCTACGTACAAGTCGAAGCTACGACAATGCAGAGTCCTGTTGAACGGCTTGACTTTTCTCTACTTCCCTCTCTGTAGTCAATGAGTCGGCTAGTACTCCGACAGTCGAGGGATTTTCTGGCCTGTGTCTCCCTCTAGTGGGTTCCTTTGTCCACGTGAACAGGAGGCGGCTCTATGCAAATCCTAGCCCTCGTTAGGCACACCGATGAGCACCTGATGGATACATGTGTTTGTAATCTGTATTTGGCCTTGCTTGCTTAAAGTTTGGATTGACGAGCAAACTGGCCTTGACCCCGAAGGTGCTAAATGGACAGGTGTCTGGGCGTGTTTAGACCATGGGCTATAGGAAGGAGGAAGTAGGCCTCAGGCATAGCTAGGTGTGAAAGTCTGAGGATTAGTGGCTCTGGGCAAACAGCAGGGAGCCAGACGGGAGGCAGCAGATCTCTGCGAGCGATTGACGTCGCCCTGGACGCCGCTCGCTCGGAAAAGACGATAATTGGGTTATCGCTTCTCGGCCTTTTGGCTAAGATCAAGTGTAGTATCTGTTCTTATCAGTTTAATATCTGATACGTCCCCTATCTGGGGACCATATATTAAATGGATTTTTAGAACAGGGAGATGGAAGAAGAGCTTGCTCTGTCCACTCCACGCATCGACCTGGTATTGCAGTACCTCCAGGACCGGTGCACCCCTTTCTTATGCAGTTTTCTAAAAAACAGATTGAAATGAAAAACTTAACAAGAAGGTTTTTCTGTCTTTTGCTTGCAATGTTGTTTGCTTGTGTTCTTTCTCGTTGAGTTGTTCGCAGTCCTTTTTTTTTTTTTTTTGTTTTGCAATAAACTGGTATTTAACCCCTGTGTGTTTGTGTTTTTCTTGATTTGTGTCAGTTTCTTGGTCTGTGTTTCCATGCTTCCATCCTTTTCAGCACAATGCATATGCTGCTGCAATGGCAGCTTTTCAGCAGACTGACAATATCTATTCTTTTAATTTGTGTTTCTTTTCTCATGTCATTTTTGTATTTTTGCAAAGTTTATTTCAGTCCACCACCCTTTTCTTACAAACATATAGATAGCAAGGGCCAGAATTTCGACAAGACAGCCAGATAATACACGCAGAGTGTGTGAAGGCCCGATATGAAGCCTACGTACAAGTCGAAGCTACGACAATGCAGAGTCCTGTTGAACGGCTTGACTTTTCTCTACTTCCCTCTCTGTAGTCAATGAGTCGGCTAGTACTCCGACAGTCGAGGGATTTTCTGGCCTGTGTCTCCCTCTAGTGGGTTCCTTTGTCCACGTGAACAGGAGGCGGCTCTATGCAAATCCTAGCCCTCGTTAGGCACACCGATGAGCACCTGATGGATACATGTGTTTGTAATCTGTATTTGGCCTTGCTTGCTTAAAGTTTGGATTGACGAGCAAACTGGCCTTGACCCCGAAGGTGCTAAATGGACAGGTGTCTGGGCGTGTTTAGACCATGGGCTATAGGAAGGAGGAAGTAGGCCTCAGGCATAGCTAGGTGTGAAAGTCTGAGGATTAGTGGCTCTGGGCAAACAGCAGGGAGCCAGACGGGAGGCAGCAGATCTCTGCGAGCGATTGACGTCGCCCTGGACGCCGCTCGCTCGGAAAAGACGATAATTGGGTTATCGCTTCTCGGCCTTTTGGCTGCGATCTTGGTTGCAGTCAGAAGGTTTCCGAAGATACCAGTCCTACTCGGCCTGGGGGTGTTTCCTACGGGTGCACCCCCTGCTGCTATTGGGTAGGACGCTATCGGAGGTTAGCGAGAGGGCGGCTGGTAGACTTTTGTTTGCTGGTCCGCAGAGATGGCGAGGCGAGGATTACCCAAATCCTTTCGGCTGGTGATAAGTCCAGAAAAGAGGAGGAGTTTTTCGGTGAAGAAGGTGATCGAGGAGTGCTTGTTTGATGGATTAAACCTGGCGGTGAGTGATATCTATGCTTTGCAGGATTTTCCTGCAACTGGAATTTACGATGTCTCATTCTATTCGGAGGATACTTGCCTAAGAGCTATGGAGGAATACACGAGGAAGATGGGTCTTGGAATTTGGAAAGACGTGGAACTTCATCACCTGTTTGATGCGGAGAAAAGAGACGTTGTTGTTCATCTCTATAATCCTTTTTTGGAAAGAGAGGTGGTAAGGATTTTCCTATTAAAATATTGTACATCTGTGGATATTGGAACTAAAGTAAGGAATTCTTATGGAATGTATAGGAGTAAAATTAAATTCAAAGTAAAGTTTAAGAGGGATGATTCTGGTAGATATATTTTACCACCCCCTTTTTTTACAGTGGCAGGGGAGAGATGTTCTTTATTTTTTTCTGGGCAGCCTGCCTTTTGCAGGACATGTTTTGAGTATGGACATGAGAAAGAGGAATGTCAAAAAACTATGAGGTGTAGACAGTGTGGTGCAGAGGATCATGTTGCTAGAGATTGTAGGGCACCTCGAAAATGTGATTTATGCGATGAGGCTGGGCATTTAGCTAGAGATTGCCCAGAAAAAGCAGATTGTAGGATTTTTTCTTTTGCAGATGCAGTTAGAGGTGGTTTTCAGAATAGATCAAGGTTCTCTGCTGAGGCAACTGAGTCAAAGGCAGGGGCAGCTGACGAGATATCTGCTGAAACAAAGAGAACTTTGGAACTAATATTAGAGTATGGTATACAGGAAGAGGAGGATAAGATGGAGGAGGAAGAGACTGTGGCAGAGGTGCCAGGGACAAGTGGAGATGTAAGAGTTGGAGAGAAAGACCATGCTGGGAGCCTGGGAGGGGGTGGTGCTTCCACAGGGTCCAGTACGCAGGTGGCGGGTGTGGAGCAGAAAAAGGAGGTTGGTGTGAAAGATCAGACTGGAGTACCGTTGAGAGGGGTGATTGTAACAGGAGAGGAGGTGGAGGAGGAAAGGAGGCTGGGCACAGGAATAAGTGTTAAAGAGATGGAGGTGGTTGAGGTAGGAGGTGTGGTGGAGGAAATGAATCCGGTAACTGCCGGTTTAGAGAAGTTGGAGTGGAGTACGCAAATGGAAATGGAGGGAAATGTTTCGATTACCCCTGGACAAAGACTGATTGAAAGTGATGAGGAGGAAGAGAGGAGTGGTTGTAAAAGGGCTAGGACGGAGACGGAGGTGCTCTTGGGGGTGTTGTCTTCTTCTGAGGAGGGGGAGCCCCCTGATTCCCCTGTTCTGGCTGCAAGAAGGAGTAGGATGGGGGAAAGTAATGGTGGAAGGATAACCTAGGAGTTATGACTGGTTTATTGAATCTCTTTATTTATATTTTGATGGCAGTGACAGTAGCCTCTCTGAATGTTAGGTCAATTGGCTCAGTAGTCAGGAGAGCTGCGATTTTTGAGTTTTTAGCTGGACAGAAGCAAGATATTTTTTGTCTACAAGAATGTGCAATTAAGTACCCTCCAAAGCAGGAGGAGTGGAGAGGGGATGCCGTTTGGTCTCCAGCTTGTGGCAATAAAAATTGTGGTGTAGGTTTCCTAGTCCAGAATAGTAGGATTAGGATTATTGAATACAAAGTTATCGTCCCAGGAAGATGTTTGATGGGAATTTTTGGTTTTGGTAAATTTCGGTTTCGTATTTTCAATTTATATGCACCAGCGGTTAAAAAAGATAGAATTGAGTTTTTGCAGAGTTTGCAAGTTCATTTGGTTGGTCGGATACCTACTATTGTTGCTGGGGACTTTAATACAGTAAGAGAGGCTACTGATAGGGTTGGAGGAAGTGGTGGAGGTCTAGATGCTTCAAGTACCGTTTTGAATAATTTAGTTCAGGATCTTGGCCTAGTGGATGTGGGCAAAATAATGGATCTTGGAGAAGATAGGTTTACTTTTTTTTCTGAGGCTGGCAGGATTAAGTCTCGTATAGATTTCTTGTTTTGTTCAAAAAATTTTGTTTTTAAGGAATATTCAGCATTTTATGCATTCTTTTCAGATCATCGAGGGATTCAGGCTGAGTTTTTGGTGGATTGTGGTATTCATTTTGGTAGTGGGGTATGGAAACTTAATACCTTACTATTGGATGATGAGGAGGTGAAGAGAGATTTTGTTCTGTTATATTCTCATTTGTCAAGAAAGAAAAAAGATTTTGTATGCATCCTTGAATGGTGGGATTGGGTGAAAAGAAGGATCTGCAGTTTATTTCGAAACTGGGGAAAAAGGAAAGCAAAAGAGAGGAGTGAAGTTTTTGAACTGTTGGGATGGCGGTTGAGAACTTTATGTCATTTCAGGGAAATGGGCTTGGAGGTGGAGGAGGAAATAAGGTTGGTAAAGGAGGAAATTAGAGAGCATGTTAGAGAAAGAGGTAAAAAGATTGTTTTTCAAGCAAAAATACAGTATATGGAGGAAAATGAGAAGTGCACAAGGTTTTTCTTTAAGAAAGTAAGTGGTAAAAAGGATGTGCTAGAATATGTGAATGTGGAAGGAGGTAAGGTGGAGGGTGGGAAAGTGGTGGATGAGGTGGAAGGTTTTTTTAAGAGACAATTTAAAGGATATGATGTGGAGAATGAGGAAGATATGAGAGATTATTGTGAAGTACTTGAGGATGGTTTGTGTAAAGAAGATCAGGTTTGGTTGGAGAGGGAGGTGGGTGAGGTGGAGATAAAAGAAGTTTTTTTCAGCATGGCTAAGAATAAAACTCCAGGAAGCGATGGCCTCCCAGTGGAGTTCTATAGGGCTTGTTGGGAGATTATAGGGAGAGATGTGTGTGAAGTAATTAAAAAGATTTTTAACGATAAACGGTTATCTGAATCAATGAGTGAGGGTGTGATTTCACTTATTTTCAAGAAAGGAGATAGAGGAGATATGAGGAATTGGAGGCCTATAACGCTTCTTAATGTAGATTATAAGGCAGCGGCAAAAATAGTGGCAAATAGGTTGAGGATGGTGTTGGGAAAGGTAATTGGGCCTTGGCAAACATGTGCAATAATGGGAAGAAGACTTTCAGATAATTTGATTCTACTTAGAGACATGGTGGAATATGCCAACAAAAATGGTGTGCCATTGGTGGTAGAGTCTTTGGACTTAGAAAAGGCTTATGACAAGGTCTCACATGTTTTTATGAGACAAGTCATGCAGAGATTAGGTATACCAGATGGCTTGTTGAAAGTGATTGAAGGTTTTTATACGAATATCCGAAGTTGTGTGTTGGTTAATGGAAATCTGAGCAGTTTTTTTGAAGTCAAATCTGGAGTGAGACAGGGGTGCCCTTTGTCTCCTTTAGCCTTTATTTGTGTGATTGAGCCACTGCTGAAGAGTATTCAGAAGGATAAGGTGTGTAAAGGTTTTGTTATCCCAGGTGGGGCAGGAAGGGTGGTTAAGTCCTTGGCTTATATGGACGATGTGGTGGTAATAGGATCATCTCAGAGGGAGGTGGATCGTGTGGCATTATTGACTGAAATTTATTGTGCTAAATCTAAAATGAGTGTAAACTGGGAGAAGAGTTGCTTATGCAATTTAGGGAAGGAAGTTCAGATCCGTAACAGCAGGTTGGAGATGAGGAGTGAAGTAAAGGTGTTGGGCATCATTTTTGACAAGGGTGTGAAAGGGAAGGAGAGTTATAATATACTTCATGATAAGGTGAAAAAGAAATTAGATTTTTGGAGAACAAGAGATTTGTCACTGAGGGGTAAGGTGCTGATATTGAAAGCAGTGATATTTCCTTTGATTTTGTATACTGCCGTGGTGTTTCCAATGGGGAAAATATGGGCAATTAAGTTAAATAAGCTGCTATTTACTTTCTTCTGGGGATCCAGAATGGAACGTGTTTCAAGAGAGGTGGTTAAAAGGCCAAGTGGGTTTGGTGGTTTGAGTTTTCCTGACTTGGTGAAGTTTGTTGATATGCATTATTGGTTGGTGGCATATAGGACTGTGATGGTAGGAGGGAGGGTGGCTGCCATGATGGAATATATGGGAGGATGGTTGTTTAGGAGATGGAAATGGAAGAGATGGGATTTGGGGAGACCGGTCTCCTTTTTTGTGTCAACCCATTATAGGAGGCTTGAGGTAATAAGGGCGGGATATGGATTGGAGGCGTTGGGTTTGGAGGGAGGAGATAAAATGAAAGTAAAGAGAATTATGTATAAGGAAGATAAGGTTTGTAATATTATAGGTTTAAGATCATGTGAAGCAGCTAGGACATGGAGTTTTTTAAGTGTGGAAGGAGTGACAAATAGACAGAGAGATGTGGCCTGGTTGGCCTTGCATAATGCGCTTCTGACTAAAGCTTTTCTGAAGGAGAGAGATATGATTAGATCAGATAGATGCCCAAGGGAGGGATGTGGAGGTGTGGAAGATGTGAAACATGTTCTATGGGAATGTGACTATGCAAAGGAAGTAAGGAAGACATTTGAAAGGTTTTTTAGAATAGTATGTAAGAGTATGTTGACATATCTGAGCTTACTTACAAGTGCTGGTTTGGAGAGGGTGGAGGGTAAGGAAGTAGGTTGGGTTTTTTGTTTTGTATTGAAGGAAACTTTATGGGATATGCGTAATCTTTTGGTGGTGGGAAAAGAAAATATGGAGGTGGAGGGGTGTTGCAAAATGATCATAATGAGATTGCACACTGCCTTCTTGTATGATGTTAAGAAATTTGGAAAAGAGAAGAGTTGGAGAATTTGGAGAAGACAGTCTTGGAATAATTTGGTACGAGTTGGTGTGGGGTGAAATATGGTTGAGATAGAGTAGGGAGTGTATGTAGGTGTATGGAGAGTATGGTCTGTGTGTTTGGTTTCTTAAAATTGATTGGCTGGTAGGGTAGGTGGGCAGGAGGTTGTAAATGTGTATAAATGGATGTGTGTTGAGTTTTGGGTGTGGGGAAAAGCCTTTTCCTTAATTTTATGTTCAAAGGAGTGAGTGTTTAGTGTGTAGTCAGTGTTAAATTACAGATCTTAATTAAGAGTGAGACAGGAGTGTTTGTTTTTCTTGCTATATTAGAAAGTCTTGGAGTGTAGGGTTTAGTAAGATAGTTGTAGGGAGTTAGGGGTAGGATGAAAGTTAATATGTATGTGCGTATTTGTTTGGTTTTGAAGGAAAATGAACTGAAATGATGAACAAGACTGTACTATTATGGTTTGGACAGTTGGAAAGCTGTAAGTACGTTAAGTCTTGATCTGAGAAGTTCAAAAAAAAAAAAAAAAAAAAAAAAAATCTGTTCTTATCAGTTTAATATCTGATACGTCCCCTATCTGGGGACCATATATTAAATGGATTTTTAGAACAGGGAGATGGAAGAAGAGCTTGCTCTGTCCACTCCACGCATCGACCTGGTATTGCAGTACCTCCAGGACCGGTGCACCCCTTTCTTATGCAGTTTTCTAAAAAACAGATTGAAATGAAAAACTTAACAAGAAGGTTTTTCTGTCTTTTGCTTGCAATGTTGTTTGCTTGTGTTCTTTCTCGTTGAGTTGTTCGCAGTCCTTTTTTTTTTTTTTTTGTTTTGCAATAAACTGGTATTTAACCCCTGTGTGTTTGTGTTTTTCTTGATTTGTGTCAGTTTCTTGGTCTGTGTTTCCATGCTTCCATCCTTTTCAGCACAATGCATATGCTGCTGCAATGGCAGCTTTTCAGCAGACTGACAATATCTATTCTTTTAATTTGTGTTTCTTTTCTCATGTCATTTTTGTATTTTTGCAAAGTTTATTTCAGTCCACCACCCTTTTCTTACAAACATATAGATAGCAAGGGCCAGAATTTCGACAAGACAGCCAGATAATACACGCAGAGTGTGTGAAGGCCCGATATGAAGCCTACGTACAAGTCGAAGCTACGACAATGCAGAGTCCTGTTGAACGGCTTGACTTTTCTCTACTTCCCTCTCTGTAGTCAATGAGTCGGCTAGTACTCCGACAGTCGAGGGATTTTCTGGCCTGTGTCTCCCTCTAGTGGGTTCCTTTGTCCACGTGAACAGGAGGCGGCTCTATGCAAATCCTAGCCCTCGTTAGGCACACCGATGAGCACCTGATGGATACATGTGTTTGTAATCTGTATTTGGCCTTGCTTGCTTAAAGTTTGGATTGACGAGCAAACTGGCCTTGACCCCGAAGGTGCTAAATGGACAGGTGTCTGGGCGTGTTTAGACCATGGGCTATAGGAAGGAGGAAGTAGGCCTCAGGCATAGCTAGGTGTGAAAGTCTGAGGATTAGTGGCTCTGGGCAAACAGCAGGGAGCCAGACGGGAGGCAGCAGATCTCTGCGAGCGATTGACGTCGCCCTGGACGCCGCTCGCTCGGAAAAGACGATAATTGGGTTATCGCTTCTCGGCCTTTTGGCTAAGATCAAGTGTAGTATCTGTTCTTATCAGTTTAATATCTGATACGTCCCCTATCTGGGGACCATATATTAAATGGATTTTTAGAACAGGGAGATGGAAGAAGAGCTTGCTCTGTCCACTCCACGCATCGACCTGGTATTGCAGTACCTCCAGGACCGGTGCACCCCTTTCTTATGCAGTTTTCTAAAAAACAGATTGAAATGAAAAACTTAACAAGAAGGTTTTTCTGTCTTTTGCTTGCAATGTTGTTTGCTTGTGTTCTTTCTCGTTGAGTTGTTCGCAGTCCTTTTTTTTTTTTTTTTGTTTTGCAATAAACTGGTATTTAACCCCTGTGTGTTTGTGTTTTTCTTGATTTGTGTCAGTTTCTTGGTCTGTGTTTCCATGCTTCCATCCTTTTCAGCACAATGCATATGCTGCTGCAATGGCAGCTTTTCAGCAGACTGACAATATCTATTCTTTTAATTTGTGTTTCTTTTCTCATGTCATTTTTGTATTTTTGCAAAGTTTATTTCAGTCCACCACCCTTTTCTTACAAACATATAGATAGCAAGGGCCAGAATTTCGACAAGACAGCCAGATAATACACGCAGAGTGTGTGAAGGCCCGATATGAAGCCTACGTACAAGTCGAAGCTACGACAATGCAGAGTCCTGTTGAACGGCTTGACTTTTCTCTACTTCCCTCTCTGTAGTCAATGAGTCGGCTAGTACTCCGACAGTCGAGGGATTTTCTGGCCTGTGTCTCCCTCTAGTGGGTTCCTTTGTCCACGTGAACAGGAGGCGGCTCTATGCAAATCCTAGCCCTCGTTAGGCACACCGATGAGCACCTGATGGATACATGTGTTTGTAATCTGTATTTGGCCTTGCTTGCTTAAAGTTTGGATTGACGAGCAAACTGGCCTTGACCCCGAAGGTGCTAAATGGACAGGTGTCTGGGCGTGTTTAGACCATGGGCTATAGGAAGGAGGAAGTAGGCCTCAGGCATAGCTAGGTGTGAAAGTCTGAGGATTAGTGGCTCTGGGCAAACAGCAGGGAGCCAGACGGGAGGCAGCAGATCTCTGCGAGCGATTGACGTCGCCCTGGACGCCGCTCGCTCGGAAAAGACGATAATTGGGTTATCGCTTCTCGGCCTTTTGGCTAAGATCAAGTGTAGTATCTGTTCTTATCAGTTTAATATCTGATACGTCCCCTATCTGGGGACCATATATTAAATGGATTTTTAGAACAGGGAGATGGAAGAAGAGCTTGCTCTGTCCACTCCACGCATCGACCTGGTATTGCAGTACCTCCAGGACCGGTGCACCCCTTTCTTATGCAGTTTTCTAAAAAACAGATTGAAATGAAAAACTTAACAAGAAGGTTTTTCTGTCTTTTGCTTGCAATGTTGTTTGCTTGTGTTCTTTCTCGTTGAGTTGTTCGCAGTCCTTTTTTTTTTTTTTTTGTTTTGCAATAAACTGGTATTTAACCCCTGTGTGTTTGTGTTTTTCTTGATTTGTGTCAGTTTCTTGGTCTGTGTTTCCATGCTTCCATCCTTTTCAGCACAATGCATATGCTGCTGCAATGGCAGCTTTTCAGCAGACTGACAATATCTATTCTTTTAATTTGTGTTTCTTTTCTCATGTCATTTTTGTATTTTTGCAAAGTTTATTTCAGTCCACCACCCTTTTCTTACAAACATATAGATAGCAAGGGCCAGAATTTCGACAAGACAGCCAGATAATACACGCAGAGTGTGTGAAGGCCCGATATGAAGCCTACGTACAAGTCGAAGCTACGACAATGCAGAGTCCTGTTGAACGGCTTGACTTTTCTCTACTTCCCTCTCTGTAGTCAATGAGTCGGCTAGTACTCCGACAGTCGAGGGATTTTCTGGCCTGTGTCTCCCTCTAGTGGGTTCCTTTGTCCACGTGAACAGGAGGCGGCTCTATGCAAATCCTAGCCCTCGTTAGGCACACCGATGAGCACCTGATGGATACATGTGTTTGTAATCTGTATTTGGCCTTGCTTGCTTAAAGTTTGGATTGACGAGCAAACTGGCCTTGACCCCGAAGGTGCTAAATGGACAGGTGTCTGGGCGTGTTTAGACCATGGGCTAT
The DNA here is from genome assembly GCF_965119305.1 of Pelophylax lessonae. Classification (NCBI taxonomy): domain Eukaryota; kingdom Metazoa; phylum Chordata; class Amphibia; order Anura; family Ranidae; genus Pelophylax; species Pelophylax lessonae. The sequence continues at coordinate 42,990 of NW_028119649.1, forward strand.
AGGAAGGAGGAAGTAGGCCTCAGGCATAGCTAGGTGTGAAAGTCTGAGGATTAGTGGCTCTGGGCAAACAGCAGGGAGCCAGACGGGAGGCAGCAGATCTCTGCGAGCGATTGACGTCGCCCTGGACGCCGCTCGCTCGGAAAAGACGATAATTGGGTTATCGCTTCTCGGCCTTTTGGCTAAGATCAAGTGTAGTATCTGTTCTTATCAGTTTAATATCTGATACGTCCCCTATCTGGGGACCATATATTAAATGGATTTTTAGAACAGGGAGATGGAAGAAGAGCTTGCTCTGTCCACTCCACGCATCGACCTGGTATTGCAGTACCTCCAGGACCGGTGCACCCCTTTCTTATGCAGTTTTCTAAAAAACAGATTGAAATGAAAAACTTAACAAGAAGGTTTTTCTGTCTTTTGCTTGCAATGTTGTTTGCTTGTGTTCTTTCTCGTTGAGTTGTTCGCAGTCCTTTTTTTTTTTTTTTTGTTTTGCAATAAACTGGTATTTAACCCCTGTGTGTTTGTGTTTTTCTTGATTTGTGTCAGTTTCTTGGTCTGTGTTTCCATGCTTCCATCCTTTTCAGCACAATGCATATGCTGCTGCAATGGCAGCTTTTCAGCAGACTGACAATATCTATTCTTTTAATTTGTGTTTCTTTTCTCATGTCATTTTTGTATTTTTGCAAAGTTTATTTCAGTCCACCACCCTTTTCTTACAAACATATAGATAGCAAGGGCCAGAATTTCGACAAGACAGCCAGATAATACACGCAGAGTGTGTGAAGGCCCGATATGAAGCCTACGTACAAGTCGAAGCTACGACAATGCAGAGTCCTGTTGAACGGCTTGACTTTTCTCTACTTCCCTCTCTGTAGTCAATGAGTCGGCTAGTACTCCGACAGTCGAGGGATTTTCTGGCCTGTGTCTCCCTCTAGTGGGTTCCTTTGTCCACGTGAACAGGAGGCGGCTCTATGCAAATCCTAGCCCTCGTTAGGCACACCGATGAGCACCTGATGGATACATGTGTTTGTAATCTGTATTTGGCCTTGCTTGCTTAAAGTTTGGATTGACGAGCAAACTGGCCTTGACCCCGAAGGTGCTAAATGGACAGGTGTCTGGGCGTGTTTAGACCATGGGCTATAGGAAGGAGGAAGTAGGCCTCAGGCATAGCTAGGTGTGAAAGTCTGAGGATTAGTGGCTCTGGGCAAACAGCAGGGAGCCAGACGGGAGGCAGCAGATCTCTGCGAGCGATTGACGTCGCCCTGGACGCCGCTCGCTCGGAAAAGACGATAATTGGGTTATCGCTTCTCGGCCTTTTGGCTAAGATCAAGTGTAGTATCTGTTCTTATCAGTTTAATATCTGATACGTCCCCTATCTGGGGACCATATATTAAATGGATTTTTAGAACAGGGAGATGGAAGAAGAGCTTGCTCTGTCCACTCCACGCATCGACCTGGTATTGCAGTACCTCCAGGACCGGTGCACCCCTTTCTTATGCAGTTTTCTAAAAAACAGATTGAAATGAAAAACTTAACAAGAAGGTTTTTCTGTCTTTTGCTTGCAATGTTGTTTGCTTGTGTTCTTTCTCGTTGAGTTGTTCGCAGTCCTTTTTTTTTTTTTTTTGTTTTGCAATAAACTGGTATTTAACCCCTGTGTGTTTGTGTTTTTCTTGATTTGTGTCAGTTTCTTGGTCTGTGTTTCCATGCTTCCATCCTTTTCAGCACAATGCATATGCTGCTGCAATGGCAGCTTTTCAGCAGACTGACAATATCTATTCTTTTAATTTGTGTTTCTTTTCTCATGTCATTTTTGTATTTTTGCAAAGTTTATTTCAGTCCACCACCCTTTTCTTACAAACATATAGATAGCAAGGGCCAGAATTTCGACAAGACAGCCAGATAATACACGCAGAGTGTGTGAAGGCCCGATATGAAGCCTACGTACAAGTCGAAGCTACGACAATGCAGAGTCCTGTTGAACGGCTTGACTTTTCTCTACTTCCCTCTCTGTAGTCAATGAGTCGGCTAGTACTCCGACAGTCGAGGGATTTTCTGGCCTGTGTCTCCCTCTAGTGGGTTCCTTTGTCCACGTGAACAGGAGGCGGCTCTATGCAAATCCTAGCCCTCGTTAGGCACACCGATGAGCACCTGATGGATACATGTGTTTGTAATCTGTATTTGGCCTTGCTTGCTTAAAGTTTGGATTGACGAGCAAACTGGCCTTGACCCCGAAGGTGCTAAATGGACAGGTGTCTGGGCGTGTTTAGACCATGGGCTATAGGAAGGAGGAAGTAGGCCTCAGGCATAGCTAGGTGTGAAAGTCTGAGGATTAGTGGCTCTGGGCAAACAGCAGGGAGCCAGACGGGAGGCAGCAGATCTCTGCGAGCGATTGACGTCGCCCTGGACGCCGCTCGCTCGGAAAAGACGATAATTGGGTTATCGCTTCTCGGCCTTTTGGCTAAGATCAAGTGTAGTATCTGTTCTTATCAGTTTAATATCTGATACGTCCCCTATCTGGGGACCATATATTAAATGGATTTTTAGAACAGGGAGATGGAAGAAGAGCTTGCTCTGTCCACTCCACGCATCGACCTGGTATTGCAGTACCTCCAGGACCGGTGCACCCCTTTCTTATGCAGTTTTCTAAAAAACAGATTGAAATGAAAAACTTAACAAGAAGGTTTTTCTGTCTTTTGCTTGCAATGTTGTTTGCTTGTGTTCTTTCTCGTTGAGTTGTTCGCAGTCCTTTTTTTTTTTTTTTTGTTTTGCAATAAACTGGTATTTAACCCCTGTGTGTTTGTGTTTTTCTTGATTTGTGTCAGTTTCTTGGTCTGTGTTTCCATGCTTCCATCCTTTTCAGCACAATGCATATGCTGCTGCAATGGCAGCTTTTCAGCAGACTGACAATATCTATTCTTTTAATTTGTGTTTCTTTTCTCATGTCATTTTTGTATTTTTGCAAAGTTTATTTCAGTCCACCACCCTTTTCTTACAAACATATAGATAGCAAGGGCCAGAATTTCGACAAGACAGCCAGATAATACACGCAGAGTGTGTGAAGGCCCGATATGAAGCCTACGTACAAGTCGAAGCTACGACAATGCAGAGTCCTGTTGAACGGCTTGACTTTTCTCTACTTCCCTCTCTGTAGTCAATGAGTCGGCTAGTACTCCGACAGTCGAGGGATTTTCTGGCCTGTGTCTCCCTCTAGTGGGTTCCTTTGTCCACGTGAACAGGAGGCGGCTCTATGCAAATCCTAGCCCTCGTTAGGCACACCGATGAGCACCTGATGGATACATGTGTTTGTAATCTGTATTTGGCCTTGCTTGCTTAAAGTTTGGATTGACGAGCAAACTGGCCTTGACCCCGAAGGTGCTAAATGGACAGGTGTCTGGGCGTGTTTAGACCATGGGCTATAGGAAGGAGGAAGTAGGCCTCAGGCATAGCTAGGTGTGAAAGTCTGAGGATTAGTGGCTCTGGGCAAACAGCAGGGAGCCAGACGGGAGGCAGCAGATCTCTGCGAGCGATTGACGTCGCCCTGGACGCCGCTCGCTCGGAAAAGACGATAATTGGGTTATCGCTTCTCGGCCTTTTGGCTAAGATCAAGTGTAGTATCTGTTCTTATCAGTTTAATATCTGATACGTCCCCTATCTGGGGACCATATATTAAATGGATTTTTAGAACAGGGAGATGGAAGAAGAGCTTGCTCTGTCCACTCCACGCATCGACCTGGTATTGCAGTACCTCCAGGACCGGTGCACCCCTTTCTTATGCAGTTTTCTAAAAAACAGATTGAAATGAAAAACTTAACAAGAAGGTTTTTCTGTCTTTTGCTTGCAATGTTGTTTGCTTGTGTTCTTTCTCGTTGAGTTGTTCGCAGTCCTTTTTTTTTTTTTTTTGTTTTGCAATAAACTGGTATTTAACCCCTGTGTGTTTGTGTTTTTCTTGATTTGTGTCAGTTTCTTGGTCTGTGTTTCCATGCTTCCATCCTTTTCAGCACAATGCATATGCTGCTGCAATGGCAGCTTTTCAGCAGACTGACAATATCTATTCTTTTAATTTGTGTTTCTTTTCTCATGTCATTTTTGTATTTTTGCAAAGTTTATTTCAGTCCACCACCCTTTTCTTACAAACATATAGATAGCAAGGGCCAGAATTTCGACAAGACAGCCAGATAATACACGCAGAGTGTGTGAAGGCCCGATATGAAGCCTACGTACAAGTCGAAGCTACGACAATGCAGAGTCCTGTTGAACGGCTTGACTTTTCTCTACTTCCCTCTCTGTAGTCAATGAGTCGGCTAGTACTCCGACAGTCGAGGGATTTTCTGGCCTGTGTCTCCCTCTAGTGGGTTCCTTTGTCCACGTGAACAGGAGGCGGCTCTATGCAAATCCTAGCCCTCGTTAGGCACACCGATGAGCACCTGATGGATACATGTGTTTGTAATCTGTATTTGGCCTTGCTTGCTTAAAGTTTGGATTGACGAGCAAACTGGCCTTGACCCCGAAGGTGCTAAATGGACAGGTGTCTGGGCGTGTTTAGACCATGGGCTATAGGAAGGAGGAAGTAGGCCTCAGGCATAGCTAGGTGTGAAAGTCTGAGGATTAGTGGCTCTGGGCAAACAGCAGGGAGCCAGACGGGAGGCAGCAGATCTCTGCGAGCGATTGACGTCGCCCTGGACGCCGCTCGCTCGGAAAAGACGATAATTGGGTTATCGCTTCTCGGCCTTTTGGCTAAGATCAAGTGTAGTATCTGTTCTTATCAGTTTAATATCTGATACGTCCCCTATCTGGGGACCATATATTAAATGGATTTTTAGAACAGGGAGATGGAAGAAGAGCTTGCTCTGTCCACTCCACGCATCGACCTGGTATTGCAGTACCTCCAGGACCGGTGCACCCCTTTCTTATGCAGTTTTCTAAAAAACAGATTGAAATGAAAAACTTAACAAGAAGGTTTTTCTGTCTTTTGCTTGCAATGTTGTTTGCTTGTGTTCTTTCTCGTTGAGTTGTTCGCAGTCCTTTTTTTTTTTTTTTTGTTTTGCAATAAACTGGTATTTAACCCCTGTGTGTTTGTGTTTTTCTTGATTTGTGTCAGTTTCTTGGTCTGTGTTTCCATGCTTCCATCCTTTTCAGCACAATGCATATGCTGCTGCAATGGCAGCTTTTCAGCAGACTGACAATATCTATTCTTTTAATTTGTGTTTCTTTTCTCATGTCATTTTTGTATTTTTGCAAAGTTTATTTCAGTCCACCACCCTTTTCTTACAAACATATAGATAGCAAGGGCCAGAATTTCGACAAGACAGCCAGATAATACACGCAGAGTGTGTGAAGGCCCGATATGAAGCCTACGTACAAGTCGAAGCTACGACAATGCAGAGTCCTGTTGAACGGCTTGACTTTTCTCTACTTCCCTCTCTGTAGTCAATGAGTCGGCTAGTACTCCGACAGTCGAGGGATTTTCTGGCCTGTGTCTCCCTCTAGTGGGTTCCTTTGTCCACGTGAACAGGAGGCGGCTCTATGCAAATCCTAGCCCTCGTTAGGCACACCGATGAGCACCTGATGGATACATGTGTTTGTAATCTGTATTTGGCCTTGCTTGCTTAAAGTTTGGATTGACGAGCAAACTGGCCTTGACCCCGAAGGTGCTAAATGGACAGGTGTCTGGGCGTGTTTAGACCATGGGCTATAGGAAGGAGGAAGTAGGCCTCAGGCATAGCTAGGTGTGAAAGTCTGAGGATTAGTGGCTCTGGGCAAACAGCAGGGAGCCAGACGGGAGGCAGCAGATCTCTGCGAGCGATTGACGTCGCCCTGGACGCCGCTCGCTCGGAAAAGACGATAATTGGGTTATCGCTTCTCGGCCTTTTGGCTAAGATCAAGTGTAGTATCTGTTCTTATCAGTTTAATATCTGATACGTCCCCTATCTGGGGACCATATATTAAATGGATTTTTAGAACAGGGAGATGGAAGAAGAGCTTGCTCTGTCCACTCCACGCATCGACCTGGTATTGCAGTACCTCCAGGACCGGTGCACCCCTTTCTTATGCAGTTTTCTAAAAAACAGATTGAAATGAAAAACTTAACAAGAAGGTTTTTCTGTCTTTTGCTTGCAATGTTGTTTGCTTGTGTTCTTTCTCGTTGAGTTGTTCGCAGTCCTTTTTTTTTTTTTTTTGTTTTGCAATAAACTGGTATTTAACCCCTGTGTGTTTGTGTTTTTCTTGATTTGTGTCAGTTTCTTGGTCTGTGTTTCCATGCTTCCATCCTTTTCAGCACAATGCATATGCTGCTGCAATGGCAGCTTTTCAGCAGACTGACAATATCTATTCTTTTAATTTGTGTTTCTTTTCTCATGTCATTTTTGTATTTTTGCAAAGTTTATTTCAGTCCACCACCCTTTTCTTACAAACATATAGATAGCAAGGGCCAGAATTTCGACAAGACAGCCAGATAATACACGCAGAGTGTGTGAAGGCCCGATATGAAGCCTACGTACAAGTCGAAGCTACGACAATGCAGAGTCCTGTTGAACGGCTTGACTTTTCTCTACTTCCCTCTCTGTAGTCAATGAGTCGGCTAGTACTCCGACAGTCGAGGGATTTTCTGGCCTGTGTCTCCCTCTAGTGGGTTCCTTTGTCCACGTGAACAGGAGGCGGCTCTATGCAAATCCTAGCCCTCGTTAGGCACACCGATGAGCACCTGATGGATACATGTGTTTGTAATCTGTATTTGGCCTTGCTTGCTTAAAGTTTGGATTGACGAGCAAACTGGCCTTGACCCCGAAGGTGCTAAATGGACAGGTGTCTGGGCGTGTTTAGACCATGGGCTATAGGAAGGAGGAAGTAGGCCTCAGGCATAGCTAGGTGTGAAAGTCTGAGGATTAGTGGCTCTGGGCAAACAGCAGGGAGCCAGACGGGAGGCAGCAGATCTCTGCGAGCGATTGACGTCGCCCTGGACGCCGCTCGCTCGGAAAAGACGATAATTGGGTTATCGCTTCTCGGCCTTTTGGCTAAGATCAAGTGTAGTATCTGTTCTTATCAGTTTAATATCTGATACGTCCCCTATCTGGGGACCATATATTAAATGGATTTTTAGAACAGGGAGATGGAAGAAGAGCTTGCTCTGTCCACTCCACGCATCGACCTGGTATTGCAGTACCTCCAGGACCGGTGCACCCCTTTCTTATGCAGTTTTCTAAAAAACAGATTGAAATGAAAAACTTAACAAGAAGGTTTTTCTGTCTTTTGCTTGCAATGTTGTTTGCTTGTGTTCTTTCTCGTTGAGTTGTTCGCAGTCCTTTTTTTTTTTTTTTTGTTTTGCAATAAACTGGTATTTAACCCCTGTGTGTTTGTGTTTTTCTTGATTTGTGTCAGTTTCTTGGTCTGTGTTTCCATGCTTCCATCCTTTTCAGCACAATGCATATGCTGCTGCAATGGCAGCTTTTCAGCAGACTGACAATATCTATTCTTTTAATTTGTGTTTCTTTTCTCATGTCATTTTTGTATTTTTGCAAAGTTTATTTCAGTCCACCACCCTTTTCTTACAAACATATAGATAGCAAGGGCCAGAATTTCGACAAGACAGCCAGATAATACACGCAGAGTGTGTGAAGGCCCGATATGAAGCCTACGTACAAGTCGAAGCTACGACAATGCAGAGTCCTGTTGAACGGCTTGACTTTTCTCTACTTCCCTCTCTGTAGTCAATGAGTCGGCTAGTACTCCGACAGTCGAGGGATTTTCTGGCCTGTGTCTCCCTCTAGTGGGTTCCTTTGTCCACGTGAACAGGAGGCGGCTCTATGCAAATCCTAGCCCTCGTTAGGCACACCGATGAGCACCTGATGGATACATGTGTTTGTAATCTGTATTTGGCCTTGCTTGCTTAAAGTTTGGATTGACGAGCAAACTGGCCTTGACCCCGAAGGTGCTAAATGGACAGGTGTCTGGGCGTGTTTAGACCATGGGCTATAGGAAGGAGGAAGTAGGCCTCAGGCATAGCTAGGTGTGAAAGTCTGAGGATTAGTGGCTCTGGGCAAACAGCAGGGAGCCAGACGGGAGGCAGCAGATCTCTGCGAGCGATTGACGTCGCCCTGGACGCCGCTCGCTCGGAAAAGACGATAATTGGGTTATCGCTTCTCGGCCTTTTGGCTAAGATCAAGTGTAGTATCTGTTCTTATCAGTTTAATATCTGATACGTCCCCTATCTGGGGACCATATATTAAATGGATTTTTAGAACAGGGAGATGGAAGAAGAGCTTGCTCTGTCCACTCCACGCATCGACCTGGTATTGCAGTACCTCCAGGACCGGTGCACCCCTTTCTTATGCAGTTTTCTAAAAAACAGATTGAAATGAAAAACTTAACAAGAAGGTTTTTCTGTCTTTTGCTTGCAATGTTGTTTGCTTGTGTTCTTTCTCGTTGAGTTGTTCGCAGTCCTTTTTTTTTTTTTTTTGTTTTGCAATAAACTGGTATTTAACCCCTGTGTGTTTGTGTTTTTCTTGATTTGTGTCAGTTTCTTGGTCTGTGTTTCCATGCTTCCATCCTTTTCAGCACAATGCATATGCTGCTGCAATGGCAGCTTTTCAGCAGACTGACAATATCTATTCTTTTAATTTGTGTTTCTTTTCTCATGTCATTTTTGTATTTTTGCAAAGTTTATTTCAGTCCACCACCCTTTTCTTACAAACATATAGATAGCAAGGGCCAGAATTTCGACAAGACAGCCAGATAATACACGCAGAGTGTGTGAAGGCCCGATATGAAGCCTACGTACAAGTCGAAGCTACGACAATGCAGAGTCCTGTTGAACGGCTTGACTTTTCTCTACTTCCCTCTCTGTAGTCAATGAGTCGGCTAGTACTCCGACAGTCGAGGGATTTTCTGGCCTGTGTCTCCCTCTAGTGGGTTCCTTTGTCCACGTGAACAGGAGGCGGCTCTATGCAAATCCTAGCCCTCGTTAGGCACACCGATGAGCACCTGATGGATACATGTGTTTGTAATCTGTATTTGGCCTTGCTTGCTTAAAGTTTGGATTGACGAGCAAACTGGCCTTGACCCCGAAGGTGCTAAATGGACAGGTGTCTGGGCGTGTTTAGACCATGGGCTATAGGAAGGAGGAAGTAGGCCTCAGGCATAGCTAGGTGTGAAAGTCTGAGGATTAGTGGCTCTGGGCAAACAGCAGGGAGCCAGACGGGAGGCAGCAGATCTCTGCGAGCGATTGACGTCGCCCTGGACGCCGCTCGCTCGGAAAAGACGATAATTGGGTTATCGCTTCTCGGCCTTTTGGCTAAGATCAAGTGTAGTATCTGTTCTTATCAGTTTAATATCTGATACGTCCCCTATCTGGGGACCATATATTAAATGGATTTTTAGAACAGGGAGATGGAAGAAGAGCTTGCTCTGTCCACTCCACGCATCGACCTGGTATTGCAGTACCTCCAGGACCGGTGCACCCCTTTCTTATGCAGTTTTCTAAAAAACAGATTGAAATGAAAAACTTAACAAGAAGGTTTTTCTGTCTTTTGCTTGCAATGTTGTTTGCTTGTGTTCTTTCTCGTTGAGTTGTTCGCAGTCCTTTTTTTTTTTTTTTTGTTTTGCAATAAACTGGTATTTAACCCCTGTGTGTTTGTGTTTTTCTTGATTTGTGTCAGTTTCTTGGTCTGTGTTTCCATGCTTCCATCCTTTTCAGCACAATGCATATGCTGCTGCAATGGCAGCTTTTCAGCAGACTGACAATATCTATTCTTTTAATTTGTGTTTCTTTTCTCATGTCATTTTTGTATTTTTGCAAAGTTTATTTCAGTCCACCACCCTTTTCTTACAAACATATAGATAGCAAGGGCCAGAATTTCGACAAGACAGCCAGATAATACACGCAGAGTGTGTGAAGGCCCGATATGAAGCCTACGTACAAGTCGAAGCTACGACAATGCAGAGTCCTGTTGAACGGCTTGACTTTTCTCTACTTCCCTCTCTGTAGTCAATGAGTCGGCTAGTACTCCGACAGTCGAGGGATTTTCTGGCCTGTGTCTCCCTCTAGTGGGTTCCTTTGTCCACGTGAACAGGAGGCGGCTCTATGCAAATCCTAGCCCTCGTTAGGCACACCGATGAGCACCTGATGGATACATGTGTTTGTAATCTGTATTTGGCCTTGCTTGCTTAAAGTTTGGATTGACGAGCAAACTGGCCTTGACCCCGAAGGTGCTAAATGGACAGGTGTCTGGGCGTGTTTAGACCATGGGCTATAGGAAGGAGGAAGTAGGCCTCAGGCATAGCTAGGTGTGAAAGTCTGAGGATTAGTGGCTCTGGGCAAACAGCAGGGAGCCAGACGGGAGGCAGCAGATCTCTGCGAGCGATTGACGTCGCCCTGGACGCCGCTCGCTCGGAAAAGACGATAATTGGGTTATCGCTTCTCGGCCTTTTGGCTAAGATCAAGTGTAGTATCTGTTCTTATCAGTTTAATATCTGATACGTCCCCTATCTGGGGACCATATATTAAATGGATTTTTAGAACAGGGAGATGGAAGAAGAGCTTGCTCTGTCCACTCCACGCATCGACCTGGTATTGCAGTACCTCCAGGACCGGTGCACCCCTTTCTTATGCAGTTTTCTAAAAAACAGATTGAAATGAAAAACTTAACAAGAAGGTTTTTCTGTCTTTTGCTTGCAATGTTGTTTGCTTGTGTTCTTTCTCGTTGAGTTGTTCGCAGTCCTTTTTTTTTTTTTTTTGTTTTGCAATAAACTGGTATTTAACCCCTGTGTGTTTGTGTTTTTCTTGATTTGTGTCAGTTTCTTGGTCTGTGTTTCCATGCTTCCATCCTTTTCAGCACAATGCATATGCTGCTGCAATGGCAGCTTTTCAGCAGACTGACAATATCTATTCTTTTAATTTGTGTTTCTTTTCTCATGTCATTTTTGTATTTTTGCAAAGTTTATTTCAGTCCACCACCCTTTTCTTACAAACATATAGATAGCAAGGGCCAGAATTTCGACAAGACAGCCAGATAATACACGCAGAGTGTGTGAAGGCCCGATATGAAGCCTACGTACAAGTCGAAGCTACGACAATGCAGAGTCCTGTTGAACGGCTTGACTTTTCTCTACTTCCCTCTCTGTAGTCAATGAGTCGGCTAGTACTCCGACAGTCGAGGGATTTTCTGGCCTGTGTCTCCCTCTAGTGGGTTCCTTTGTCCACGTGAACAGGAGGCGGCTCTATGCAAATCCTAGCCCTCGTTAGGCACACCGATGAGCACCTGATGGATACATGTGTTTGTAATCTGTATTTGGCCTTGCTTGCTTAAAGTTTGGATTGACGAGCAAACTGGCCTTGACCCCGAAGGTGCTAAATGGACAGGTGTCTGGGCGTGTTTAGACCATGGGCTATAGGAAGGAGGAAGTAGGCCTCAGGCATAGCTAGGTGTGAAAGTCTGAGGATTAGTGGCTCTGGGCAAACAGCAGGGAGCCAGACGGGAGGCAGCAGATCTCTGCGAGCGATTGACGTCGCCCTGGACGCCGCTCGCTCGGAAAAGACGATAATTGGGTTATCGCTTCTCGGCCTTTTGGCTAAGATCAAGTGTAGTATCTGTTCTTATCAGTTTAATATCTGATACGTCCCCTATCTGGGGACCATATATTAAATGGATTTTTAGAACAGGGAGATGGAAGAAGAGCTTGCTCTGTCCACTCCACGCATCGACCTGGTATTGCAGTACCTCCAGGACCGGTGCACCCCTTTCTTATGCAGTTTTCTAAAAAACAGATTGAAATGAAAAACTTAACAAGAAGGTTTTTCTGTCTTTTGCTTGCAATGTTGTTTGCTTGTGTTCTTTCTCGTTGAGTTGTTCGCAGTCCTTTTTTTTTTTTTTTTTGTTTTGCAATAAACTGGTATTTAACCCCTGTGTGTTTGTGTTTTTCTTGATTTGTGTCAGTTTCTTGGTCTGTGTTTCCATGCTTCCATCCTTTTCAGCACAATGCATATGCTGCTGCAATGGCAGCTTTTCAGCAGACTGACAATATCTATTCTTTTAATTTGTGTTTCTTTTCTCATGTCATTTTTGTATTTTTGCAAAGTTTATTTCAGTCCACCACCCTTTTCTTACAAACATATAGATAGCAAGGGCCAGAATTTCGACAAGACAGCCAGATAATACACGCAGAGTGTGTGAAGGCCCGATATGAAGCCTACGTACAAGTCGAAGCTACGACAATGCAGAGTCCTGTTGAACGGCTTGACTTTTCTCTACTTCCCTCTCTGTAGTCAATGAGTCGGCTAGTACTCCGACAGTCGAGGGATTTTCTGGCCTGTGTCTCCCTCTAGTGGGTTCCTTTGTCCACGTGAACAGGAGGCGGCTCTATGCAAATCCTAGCCCTCGTTAGGCACACCGATGAGCACCTGATGGATACATGTGTTTGTAATCTGTATTTGGCCTTGCTTGCTTAAAGTTTGGATTGACGAGCAAACTGGCCTTGACCCCGAAGGTGCTAAATGGACAGGTGTCTGGGCGTGTTTAGACCATGGGCTATAGGAAGGAGGAAGTAGGCCTCAGGCATAGCTAGGTGTGAAAGTCTGAGGATTAGTGGCTCTGGGCAAACAGCAGGGAGCCAGACGGGAGGCAGCAGATCTCTGCGAGCGATTGACGTCGCCCTGGACGCCGCTCGCTCGGAAAAGACGATAATTGGGTTATCGCTTCTCGGCCTTTTGGCTAAGATCAAGTGTAGTATCTGTTCTTATCAGTTTAATATCTGATACGTCCCCTATCTGGGGACCATATATTAAATGGATTTTTAGAACAGGGAGATGGAAGAAGAGCTTGCTCTGTCCACTCCACGCATCGACCTGGTATTGCAGTACCTCCAGGACCGGTGCACCCCTTTCTTATGCAGTTTTCTAAAAAACAGATTGAAATGAAAAACTTAACAAGAAGGTTTTTCTGTCTTTTGCTTGCAATGTTGTTTGCTTGTGTTCTTTCTCGTTGAGTTGTTCGCAGTCCTTTTTTTTTTTTTTTGGTTTTGCAATAAACTGGTATTTAACCCCTGTGTGTTTGTGTTTTTCTTGATTTGTGTCAGTTTCTTGGTCTGTGTTTCCATGCTTCCATCCTTTTCAGCACAATGCATATGCTGCTGCAATGGCAGCTTTTCAGCAGACTGACAATATCTATTCTTTTAATTTGTGTTTCTTTTCTCATGTCATTTTTGTATTTTTGCAAAGTTTATTTCAGTCCACCACCCTTTTCTTACAAACATATAGATAGCAAGGGCCAGAATTTCGACAAGACAGCCAGATAATACACGCAGAGTGTGTGAAGGCCCGATATGAAGCCTACGTACAAGTCGAAGCTACGACAATGCAGAGTCCTGTTGAACGGCTTGACTTTTCTCTACTTCCCTCTCTGTAGTCAATGAGTCGGCTAGTACTCCGACAGTCGAGGGATTTTCTGGCCTGTGTCTCCCTCTAGTGGGTTCCTTTGTCCACGTGAACAGGAGGCGGCTCTATGCAAATCCTAGCCCTCGTTAGGCACACCGATGAGCACCTGATGGATACATGTGTTTGTAATCTGTATTTGGCCTTGCTTGCTTAAAGTTTGGGATTGACGAGCAAACTGGCCTTGACCCCGAAGGTGCTAAATGGACAGGTGTCTGGGCGTGTTTAGACCATGGGCTATAGGAAGGAGGAAGTAGGCCTCAGGCATAGCTAGGTGTGAAAGTCTGAGGATTAGTGGCTCTGGGCAAACAGCAGGGAGCCAGACGGGAGGCAGCAGATCTCTGCGAGCGATTGACGTCGCCCTGGACGCCGCTCGCTCGGAAAAGACGATAATTGGGTTATCGCTTCTCGGCCTTTTGGCTAAGATCAAGTGTAGTATCTGTTCTTATCAGTTTAATATCTGATACGTCCCCTATCTGGGGACCATATATTAAATGGATTTTTAGAACAGGGAGATGGAAGAAGAGCTTGCTCTGTCCACTCCACGCATCGACCTGGTATTGCAGTACCTCCAGGACCGGTGCACCCCTTTCTTATGCAGTTTTCTAAAAAACAGATTGAAATGAAAAACTTAACAAGAAGGTTTTTTCTGTCTTTTGCTTGCAATGTTGTTTGCTTGTGTTCTTTCTCGTTGAGTTGTTCGCAGTCCTTTTTTTTTTTTTTTTGTTTTGCAATAAACTGGTATTTAACCCCTGTGTGTTTGTGTTTTTCTTGATTTGTGTCAGTTTCTTGGTCTGTGTTTCCATGCTTCCATCCTTTTCAGCACAATGCATATGCTGCTGCAATGGCAGCTTTTCAGCAGACTGACAATATCTATTCTTTTAATTTGTGTTTCTTTTCTCATGTCATTTTTGTATTTTTTGCAAAGTTTATTTCAGTCCACCACCCTTTTCTTACAAACATATAGATAGCAAGGGCCAGAATTTCGACAAGACAGCCAGATAATACACGCAGAGTGTGTGAAGGCCCGATATGAAGCCTACGTACAAGTCGAAGCTACGACAATGCAGAGTCCTGTTGAACGGCTTGACTTTTCTCTACTTCCCTCTCTGTAGTCAATGAGTCGGCTAGTACTCCGACAGTCGAGGGATTTTCTGGCCTGTGTCTCCCTCTAGTGGGTTCCTTTGTCCACGTGAACAGGAGGCGGCTCTATGCAAATCCTAGCCCTCGTTAGGCACACCGATGAGCACCTGATGGATACATGTGTTTGTAATCTGTATTTGGCCTTGCTTGCTTAAAGTTTGGATTGACGAGCAAACTGGCCTTGACCCCGAAGGTGCTAAATGGACAGGTGTCTGGCGTGTTTAGACCATGGGCTATAGGAAGGAGGAAGTAGGCCTCAGGCATAGCTAGGTGTGAAAGTCTGAGGATTAGTGGCTCTGGGCAAACAGCAGGGAGCCAGACGGGAGGCAGCAGATCTCTGCGAGCGATTGACGTCGCCCTGACGCCGCTCGCTCGGAAAAGACGATAATTGGGTTATCGCTTCTCGGCCTTTTGGCTAAGATCAAGTGTAGTATCTGTTCTTATCAGTTTAATATCTGATACGTCCCCTATCTGGGGACCATATATTAAATGGATTTTTAGAACAGGGAGATGGAAGAAGAGCTTGCTCTGTCCACTCCACGCATTCGACCTGGTATTGCAGTACCTCCAGGACCGGTGCACCCCTTTCTTATGCAGTTTTCTAAAAAACAGATTGAAATGAAAAACTTAACAAGAAGGTTTTTCTGTCTTTTGCTTGCAATGTTGTTTGCTTGTGTTCTTTCTCGTTGAGTTGTTCGCAGTCCTTTTTTTTTTTTTTTTGTTTTGCAATAAACTGGTATTTAACCCCTGTGTGTTTGTGTTTTTCTTGATTTGTGTCAGTTTCTTGGTCTGTGTTTCCATGCTTCCATCCTTTTCAGCACAATGCATATGCTGCTGCAATGGCAGCTTTTCAGCAGACTGACAATATCTATTCTTTTAATTTGTGTTTCTTTTCTCATGTCATTTTATTTTTGCAAAGTTTATTTCAGTCCACCACCCTTTTCTTACAAACATATAGATAGCAAGGGCCAGAATTTCGACAAGACAGCCAGATAATACACGCAGAGTGTGTGAAGGCCCGATATGAAGCCTACGTACAAGTCGAAGCTACGACAATGCAGAGTCCTGTTGAACGGCTTGACTTTTCTCTACTTCCCTCTCTGTAGTCAATGAGTCGGCTAGTACTCCGACAGTCGAGGGATTTTCTGGCCTGTGTCTCCCTCTAGTGGGTTCCTTTGTCCACGTGAACAGGAGGCGGCTCTATGCAAATCCTAGCCCTCGTTAGGCACACCGATGAGCACCTGATGGATACATGTGTTTGTAATCTGTATTTGGCCTTGCTTGCTTAAAGTTTGGATTGACGAGCAAACTGGCCTTGACCCCGAAGGTGCTAAATGGACAGGTGTCTGGGCGTGTTTAGACCATGGGCTATAGGAAGGAGGAAGTAGGCCTCAGGCATAGCTAGGTGTGAAAGTCTGAGGATTAGTGGCTCTGGGCAAACAGCAGGGAGCCAGACGGGAGGCAGCAGATCTCTGCGAGCGATTGACGTCGCCCTGGACGCCGCTCGCTCGGAAAAGACGATAATTGGGTTATCGCTTCTCGGCCTTTTGGCTAAGATCAAGTGTAGTATCTGTTCTTATCAGTTTAATATCTGATACGTCCCCTATCTGGGGACCATATATTAAATGGATTTTTAGAACAGGGAGATGGAAGAAGAGCTTGCTCTGTCCACTCCACGCATCGACCTGGTATTGCAGTACCTCCAGGACCGGTGCACCCCTTTCTTATGCAGTTTTCTAAAAAACAGATTGAAATGAAAAACTTAACAAGAAGGTTTTTCTGTCTTTTGCTTGCAATGTTGTTTGCTTGTGTTCTTTCTCGTTGAGTTGTTCGCAGTCCTTTTTTTTTTTTTTTTGTTTTGCAATAAACTGGTATTTAACCCCTGTGTGTTTGTGTTTTTCTTGATTTGTGTCAGTTTCTTGGTCTGTGTTTCCATGCTTCCATCCTTTTCAGCACAATGCATATGCTGCTGCAATGGCAGCTTTTCAGCAGACTGACAATATCTATTCTTTTAATTTGTGTTTCTTTTCTCATGTCATTTTTGTATTTTTGCAAAGTTTATTTCAGTCCACCACCCTTTTCTTACAAACATATAGATAGCAAGGGCCAGAATTTCGACAAGACAGCCAGATAATACACGCAGAGTGTGTGAAGGCCCGATATGAAGCCTACGTACAAGTCGAAGCTACGACAATGCAGAGTCCTGTTGAACGGCTTGACTTTTCTCTACTTCCCTCTCTGTAGTCAATGAGTCGGCTAGTACTCCGACAGTCGAGGGATTTTCTGGCCTGTGTCTCCCTCTAGTGGGTTCCTTTGTCCACGTGAACAGGAGGCGGCTCTATGCAAATCCTAGCCCTCGTTAGGCACACCGATGAGCACCTGATGGATACATGTGTTTGTAATCTGTATTTGGCCTTGCTTGCTTAAAGTTTGGATTGACGAGCAAACTGGCCTTGACCCCGAAGGTGCTAAATGGACAGGTGTCTGGGCGTGTTTAGACCATGGGCTATAGGAAGGAGGAAGTAGGCCTCAGGCATAGCTAGGTGTGAAAGTCTGAGGATTAGTGGCTCTGGGCAAACAGCAGGGAGCCAGACGGGAGGCAGCAGATCTCTGCGAGCGATTGACGTCGCCCTGGACGCCGCTCGCTCGGAAAAGACGATAATTGGGTTATCGCTTCTCGGCCTTTTGGCTAAGATCAAGTGTAGTATCTGTTCTTATCAGTTTAATATCTGATACGTCCCCTATCTGGGGACCATATATTAAATGGATTTTTAGAACAGGGAGATGGAAGAAGAGCTTGCTCTGTCCACTCCACGCATCGACCTGGTATTGCAGTACCTCCAGGACCGGTGCACCCCTTTCTTATGCAGTTTTCTAAAAAACAGATTGAAATGAAAAACTTAACAAGAAGGTTTTTCTGTCTTTTGCTTGCAATGTTGTTTGCTTGTGTTCTTTCTCGTTGAGTTGTTCGCAGTCCTTTTTTTTTTTTTTTTGTTTTGCAATAAACTGGTATTTAACCCCTGTGTGTTTGTGTTTTTCTTGATTTGTGTCAGTTTCTTGGTCTGTGTTTCCATGCTTCCATCCTTTTCAGCACAATGCATATGCTGCTGCAATGGCAGCTTTTCAGCAGACTGACAATATCTATTCTTTTAATTTGTGTTTCTTTTCTCATGTCATTTTTGTATTTTTGCAAAGTTTATTTCAGTCCACCACCCTTTTCTTACAAACATATAGATAGCAAGGGCCAGAATTTCGACAAGACAGCCAGATAATACACGCAGAGTGTGTGAAGGCCCGATATGAAGCCTACGTACAAGTCGAAGCTACGACAATGCAGAGTCCTGTTGAACGGCTTGACTTTTCTCTACTTCCCTCTCTGTAGTCAATGAGTCGGCTAGTACTCCGACAGTCGAGGGATTTTCTGGCCTGTGTCTCCCTCTAGTGGGTTCCTTTGTCCACGTGAACAGGAGGCGGCTCTATGCAAATCCTAGCCCTCGTTAGGCACACCGATGAGCACCTGATGGATACATGTGTTTGTAATCTGTATTTGGCCTTGCTTGCTTAAAGTTTGGATTGACGAGCAAACTGGCCTTGACCCCGAAGGTGCTAAATGGACAGGTGTCTGGGCGTGTTTAGACCATGGGCTATAGGAAGGAGGAAGTAGGCCTCAGGCATAGCTAGGTGTGAAAGTCTGAGGATTAGTGGCTCTGGGCAAACAGCAGGGAGCCAGACGGGAGGCAGCAGATCTCTGCGAGCGATTGACGTCGCCCTGGACGCCGCTCGCTCGGAAAAGACGATAATTGGGTTATCGCTTCTCGGCCTTTTGGCTAAGATCAAGTGTAGTATCTGTTCTTATCAGTTTAATATCTGATACGTCCCCTATCTGGGGACCATATATTAAATGGATTTTTAGAACAGGGAGATGGAAGAAGAGCTTGCTCTGTCCACTCCACGCATCGACCTGGTATTGCAGTACCTCCAGGACCGGTGCACCCCTTTCTTATGCAGTTTTCTA
>NW_028119648.1:0-61344 GCF_965119305.1 Pelophylax lessonae
CAATTCACATTGCTGGGCGGAGTTATTAAAAATTTACCTCACTGGACGGCTTATCAGCAATTTACATCACTGGACGGTGTTACTGATAATTGGCATAGCTGGATGGCGTTATAAGCAACTTTCATTGCTGTACAGCATTATTAACAATTTATATTGCTGGATGGCATTATCAATAGTTGGCATCGCTGGATGGCATTATCAATAATTTACTTTGCTGGGCGGCGTTATCAACAATTTACATCGCTGGGCAGCTTTATCAACAATTTTTATCGCTGGATGGCATTATCAATAATTGGCATCGCTGGTCAGCGTTATCAACAATTTACATCGCTGGACGGCGTTATCAACAATTTACATCGCTGGACGGCGTTATCAACAATTTACATCGCTGGATGGCGTTATCAACAATTTACATCGCTGGACGGCGTTATCAACAATTTACATCGCTGGACAGCGTTATCAACAATTTACATCGCTGGACGGCGTTATCAACATTTTACATCGCTGGACGGCGTTATCATTAATTGAAATCGCTGGACGGCATTATCAGCAATTTACATTGCAATAATTGGCATTGCTGGACAGCAATATTAGCAATTTACCTCACTGGACGGCTTATCAGCAATTTACATCACTGGACGGTGTTACTGATAATTATCATAGCTGGATGGCGTTATAAGCAACTTTCATTGCTGGACAGCATTATTAACAATTTATATTGCTGGATGGCATTATCAATAATTGGCATCGCTGGTCAGCGTTATCAACAATTTACATCGCTGGACGGCGTTATCAACAATTTACATCGCTGGACAGCATTATCAACAATTTACATCGCTGGTCAGCATTATTAACAATTTATATCGCTGGATGGCATTAACAATAATAGGCATCGCTGGATGGCGTTATCAATAATTTTCTTTGCTGGACGGTGTTATCAACAATTTACATTACTGGACGGCGTTATCAACATTTTTTATCGCTGGATGGCAATATTAATAATTGGCATCGCTGGATGACATTATTAGCAGTTTACATCGGTGGATGGCGTTCTCAACAATTTACATTGCTGAGCGGCGTTATCAGCAATTTTCATCGCTGGACTGCTTTCAGCAATTTACATCGCTGGATGGAATCATCAGCAATTTACATCGCTGGACGGCATTATCAACAATTTACATCCCTGGATGGTGTTATAAGCAACTGGCATTGCTAGACGGCGTTATCAATAATTGGCATAGCTGGACATCGTTATTAATTGTTTTTATCGCTTGATGGTGTTATCAATAATTGGCATCGTTGGACAGCATTATTAGCAATTTACATCGCTGGATGGCATTATCAACAATTGCCATCAATGGATGGCATTATGAAAAATTTACACGCTGGACAGCATTATCAATACTTGGCATCGCTGGACGGCATTATCAACAATTTACATCGCTGGACAGAATGAAAAATTTACCTCACTGGAAGGCTTATCAGCAATTTACATCGCTGGACGGCATTACCGGTAATTGGCAACGCTGGACGGCGTTATCAACAATTTATATCATTGGACAGCGTCATCAGCAATTTACATCACTGGAGGGCGTTATCAATAATTTACATCGCTGGACGGCGTTATCAATTGGCATTGATGAACGGCATTATCAACAATTTACATCGCTTGATGGCGTCATCAACAATTTCCATCGCTGGACGACGTTATTAATAATTTGCATCAATGGATGGCGTTATCAATAATTTACATCGCTGTACGGTGTTATCAATAATTGGCATTGCTGGACGGCGTTATCAACCATTTACGTTGCTGGACGGCGTTATCAATAATTGGTATCGCTGGACGACGTTATCAACAATTTACATCACTGGAAGGCATTTTCAAAAATTCACATCGCTAGACAGCGTTATCTGTTTACAGTGCTGGACGGCATTATCAGCAATTTACATCTTTGGACGCCGTTATCCGCAATTTTCATCGCTGGATGGCGCTATCAATAATTGGCATTGCTGGACAGCGTTATCAACAATTTACATTGGTGGACGGCGTGATCGGCATTTTACATCTCTAGACGGCGTTTTCAATAAATTGCATTGATGGATGGCATTATCAATAATTTACTTTGCTGGACGACGTTAACAACAATTGGCTTCGCTGGACAGCATTATCAACAATCTTGGGTCCCCAAGCTTCTTCCTGGCCGGCTTGGTATGGCAATCTTGGGACAGATCTATTTCCCGGGATTTCTCCAAATGCCAAGCTGACCTCCTCTAGGCGAGGACCAACCACTTTTGCTGGATTGTCACCATTCAAGTGACCAGAGCTTGCAAACCTGGAAAGAAAACCAGGTGACGATGGAATCCCTGTCAGTGGATATTTAAGGTAAGCCTATCATAATGTGCTAGTATGCAATTTTGCCGCTCCTCTCCCTCAGTGTTCCATTATAGGGGGTTGATCAGAAAGGTTGCTGCAGATATACGAGGGAACTCTGAGTATAGGTGGTTGGAATACACTGCCATCTTGTTGTAACCTGCAGTACTCTGTGCAATGGGTTAAAAAGAACCTGTTTAGACAGTCCTACAACTCACTTGTAAAGAGAAGGCTAGTTTTAGTTTTCTATGGGATTAGTAGAGAGGCCTGTTTACTATGACATTCATAGTAAATGCCTATCAAAATGCTTCCCTGCTGTCCTTGCTAAATTCTTTCCTGCTGTCCCGTCTGTGTGCTTCGGCTTGACAGTTAAGAGGTATACCTTCTTTCCCCTTTGACAGAGGACAGACAGAAGGACCTGTTCGCCCAAAGCACGTTTAACGGGGGGGACAAGTGCAGGCGTTAGGATATGCTCAAGTTCCCAAGCTTCTTCCTGGCCAGCTTGGTATGGCAATCTTGGAACTCTGGGTCAGTATTTTTTTTATTTTAGTTGTGTGTTGGACCCTCTTATATTGAGTTTGAAGGCTTGTACTTTCATCAGGCATATGTTGGACTGGCTATAGGGGATGTTAGAGGCTAGTATTTTTTATTTTTGGTGTGTGTTGGACCCTCTATATGGAATTTGAAGGTTTGTAGTTTTATTAGACATGTGTTGGACTGGCTATATGGATTTTTTTCAGGTGTGTGTTGGACCCTCTATGTAGAGGTTGAAGGTTTGTACTTAGGTGTGTGTTGGACTGGCTATAGGGGAGGTTGGAGGCCAGTATTTTATTTTGTGTGTTGGACCAGCCATAGAGTTTTTTTAGGCTGGTACTTTCAGTATGTGTGTATGTAGGTAATATGTACTATATATATATATATATATATATATATATATATATATATATATATATATATATATATATATATATATATACATACACAGGTAATATTTATAGTATATACTCCCAGGCTCTGTCCCCCACCCGTCACTTCCAGGACAGCACTGTCATCCTCATCGGCTGTTGTTGCCGCTGTTCTGTGCTGTCCCGGAAGTGATGGGGGTAGGGAATTCTGACAGAACACCGGCGATCCTCCTTATACTGCAGGCTCCCCCCCAATGAGGCGAGGCATCGGGCAAGGAAGAGCTGGGGCAAGGATGAGGCATACCCAAGGATGAGGACCGCAGAGAGAAGGGAGGAGTGACCAGCTACCTCATCACTGACCCCTCCCACCAGTGCCACTGATATGGCAAAGAGCTGCACTCCTCAAAGCCATCTCTGTTGGAGGGATACACTTACCTCCATGTCACAGAAGAATAAACGCCTCTCACCCTCCCCCCGGTCTTCCCTCCTGGTAACCTGGGTAAGGATCACTTCCTGGGGACTTCTCTACCAAACTGGTTTCCCCAAGAAAACCGGCTTGGCATTTGTACAAATCTCTGGGATGTGATAGTTACCCAGATTGCAACATATAGCTGACCAGAAATGACCAGGGAGAGTCCTTCAGAAGTGGCCAATTCTCGCTTCCAGGACGTCTGGCCTAGCAGTGGAGAAAGCCCGGGGAACCACTTGCGGAAGTTTTGAAAGGGAGAAATTCAGTCACTGTGGCTAGGAAGGAGTTCCAGGAGGCCGGCTAGACTCAACAGATTTTGCTGCTCCTCTCCCACAGTGATCCATTATAGGTGGTTGATCAGAAAAGTTGCTGCGGATATATGAGGGAACTCTGAGCATGATTGTTTGGACTATTATTATTTTTATTATACAGGATTTATATAGTGCCAACAGTTTGCACAGCGCTTTACAGTGTGGGGAAAGACCATACAGTTACAGTACAATTCAATACAGGGGGAATCAGAGGGCCCTGCTCGTTAGAGCTTCCAATCTAGAAGGGAGGGTCAAGTGAAACAAAAGGCAGTAACCGAGGGGGGTGGGCAGATGGATAAAATGGAGGTGGAGTTGTTAGGTGTGGGTAGGATAGGCTTCTCTGAAGAGGAGGGTTTTCAAAGATCGCCTAAAAGCTAATAGAGTAGGACAGGGCTTGACAAATTTGCTTGAAATCTAGGAGCCAGCTTAAAAAGTTAGGAGCCAGTTTTTTTTTAAACTAACAACCAAGCTTAATTTAATAAAACGGATACTAAATTTACACATAAATACGACTAGAACCCCACTCTCCTCTATAGCGCAATTGGATGGAGACAGACTGTCTGTCTCTTTCCATCCGATGCCATCTGATCCGATCAACGGGATGGATAGAAAATAGAACCACCATCCCTCTGTTTTTGGCGGACAGGATCAGATGGCGGCAGATTACTGCTCCATAGAGGAGAATGAAGGGTCCGATCAGGTCTGCCTGAAAAACTGTCAGGCAGACCTGATCAGACAGCCCGTGTGAAAGGGGCCTTCGGCTGTGGCATGGCGATGAGGGAAAAAAAATATTATATATATATATGATTTTTTTTTTAATAAGAATTGAAAAAAAAACGAGAAATATATATATATTTTTTTGTTAATTTAAAAAATAAATTCATAATAACCACACTCCCTGTCCACTTACCTTTAAGCAAAGGTAACTGGACAGGCAGAGGAAGCCTGCAAAAACTTCCCTCTCATCTCCTCTTGGGAAGGAGA
Organism: Pelophylax lessonae; assembly: GCF_965119305.1. NCBI lineage: Eukaryota > Metazoa > Chordata > Amphibia > Anura > Ranidae > Pelophylax > Pelophylax lessonae. Next base: position 5,044 of record NW_028119648.1, read on the forward strand.
TGGGAATGCATTGAGAACAGGCAGTGGAAACAGTCATTACTCCCGGCCACCACAAGAGGGCGCCAGTTCCCCATTGGAAGCCTCTCTCATCTCACAGAAGAAGGCCGAAAAGCCGGGGCCTCAATTTTCAGACAGCGCGGAAGTCCGTGCACTCGGGAGGAGGTGGGGGCGCAAAAGGGACAGGACACCTCCTGCAGGGGCACCCTAGGTGCCAGATCGCTAATTCTAGTTGCAAATGCGACCTGGCGCCCGGTGTTTGTCGAGCCCTGGAGTAGGAGATAATCGGACAGGTAAGGGTAAGGAGTTCCACAGGATTGGAGAGGCTCTGGTAAAGTCCTGGAGGCGAGCATGGGAGGAAGTGACAAGGGAGCTAGAGAGCAGGAGGTTTTGAGAGAAATGAAGAGAGCGATTAGGTTTTTATTTTGAGACGAGGCTAGTGATGTAGATGGGGGCTAAGCTGTGGATGGCTTTGTAAGATGTTAGTATTTTGAATTTGGTTCGTTGTGTGAGCGGAAGCCAGTGGAGGGATTGGCAGAGAGGAGCGGCAGACACTGAGTGATTGGTAAGGTGGATGAGTCTGGCGGCAGCGTTCATGATAGATTGAAGGGGGATAGCCTGTGTAGAGGTAAGCCAATGAGAAGGGAGTGGCAGTTTTGGAGATGTTGCGGAAGTTAACGTGGCAAGATTTGGACAGCGATTGGATGTGGGCCTTGAAGGAGAGTTCAGAGTCCAGGACAACACCTAGGACCCTGGCATGCGGGATGGGCTGATAGTAATTCCATCAATATTGACAGAGAGATCAGGGGAAGGGGCACGCGGTGAAGGAAAAATTATTAGCTCGGTTTTGGAGGGATTGAGTTTGAGGAAGTGGTGTGACATCCAGACCGATATATCAGATAGTAAATTAGTGATACCCTGCCATCTTGTTGTAACCTGCAGTACTCTGTGCAATGGGTTAAAAAGAACCTGTTTAGACAGTCCTACAACTCCCTTGTAAAGAGAAGGCTAGTTTTAGTTTTCTATGGGATTAGTAGAGAGACCTGTTTACTATGACATTCATAGTAAATGCCTATCAAAATGCTTCCCTGCTGTCTTTGCTGAGTTCTTTCCTGCTGTCCCGTCTGTATGCTTCGGCTCGACTGTCAAAGGGGAAAGAAGGTATACCTCTTTTTACGGAGGACAGACAGAAGGACCTGTTCACCCAAAGCACGTTTAACGGGGGGGACAAGTGCAGGCATTCCCCCACACACGTCAGTAAGCATGAGGCATACGTTTAACCCCTTGATCACCAACAGTGTTAACCCCTTCCCTGCCAGTGTAATTTTTACAGTAACAATGCATATTTATAGCACTGATTACTGTAGTAATGTCACTGGTACCCCCAAAAGTGTCAAATGTCAGTCAAGGGTCCAATCTGTCCATCAGTCAAGGGTCCAATCTATCCGCCGCAATGTCGCAGTCCTGCAAAAAAAGCGCAGTCAGTACTAGTTAAAAAAAAATTACATAAATCTTTCCCTTAGTAAACGCAGTAACTTTTGTGCAAACCAATCAAAATACGGTTATTGCGATTTTTTTTTCTTTTACCCAAAAATATGTAGCAGAAAACAAATTGGCTTAAAATGTTAAACAATTTTCATTTTTAAATTTTTTGGGGGGGAATTTCATTTAAAAAAATGTGAAAAATATTGTTTTTTTTTCAAAATTGTCGCTCTTTTTGTTTATAGCGCAAAAAATAAAAATCGCACAGGTGATCAAATACCACCAAAAGAAAGCTTTGTTTGTGGGAAAAAAGGACGTCAATTTTGTTTGGGTACAGCGTCGCACGTCCGCGCAATTGTCCGTTAAAGTCACGCAGTGCCGAATCGCAAAATAGGGCCTGTCTTTGAGCAGCCAAATCCTCCGGGACTTAAGTGGTTAATCCATGTATATAATACTATATATACATATATATATATATATATATATATATATATATGATTTTTAATAATCCATATATTATGTTTTTTAAAATCCATGTATAGTATGTATATGTATGTATGTATATATATATATGTGTTTATATATATATATATATATATATATATATATATATATAGTGAAATGCGTGCCCATTTTGTGGAATATTTCATATTTTTGCGTTTGATGTCTATTTTCGGGAATATTTGATATTTTCGCGTTTGATGTAAACTTTTTTGGATTATTTCATATGTGCATTTGATGCCCATTTTCAGGAATATTTCATGTTTATGCGTTTGATGCCCATTTTCAGAAATATTTCATATTTACGCATTTGCCCATTTTCAGAAATATTTCATGTTTATGCATTTAATTCCCATTGTTAGGAATATTTCATGTTTGTGTTTGATGTCCATTGTTAGGAATATTTCATATTTGTGTTTGATGTCCATTGTTAGGAATATTTCATGTTTGTGTTTGATGCCCATTGTTAGGAATATTTCATGTTTGTGTTTGATGCCCTTTGTCCCGAATGTTTCATGGTAATGCGTTTTGATGCCCATTATCAGGAATATTTTATGTTTATGCGTTTTGATGCCCATTTTCAGGAATGGGTCAGTATTTTTTTTATTTTAGTTGTGTGTTGGACCCTCATATATTGAGTTTGAAGGCTTGTACTTTTATCAGGCGTATGTTGGACTGGCTATTGGGGAGGTTAGAGGCTAGTATTCTATTTTTGGTGTGTGTTGGACCCTCTATATGGAAGTTGAAGGTTTGGAGTTTTATTAGACATGTGTTGGACTGGCTATAGGGATTTTTTCAGGTGTGTGTTGGACCCTCTATGTAGAGTTTGAAGGTTTGTACTTAGGTGTGTGTTGGCCTGGCTATAGGGGAGGTTGGAGGCCAGTATTTTTTTGTGTTGGACCAGCTATAGAGTTTTTGGAGGCTGGTACTTTCAGTGTGTGTGTGTGTGTATATGGATGTGTGTGTGTGTATATGTATATATATATATATATATATATATATATATATATAATATATATAAACTGTATATATGATACCACCCACCAGAACATTATACCCACCCACCAGAACATTATACCCACCCACCAGAACATTATACCCACCCACCAGAACATTTTACCCACCCACCAGAATATTATACCACCCACCAGAACTTTATAACCATACACCAGATCCTTATACTGACACACCAGAACCTTATACCCACCCACCAGAACATTTTACCCACCCACCAGAACTTGATAACCATACACCAGATCCTTATACCGACACACCAGAACCTTATACCGACCCACCAGAACATCATAACATTAGAATATTTCATATTTATGCGTTTGATGCCCATTGTCCGGAATATTTTAGGTTTATGCATTTGATACCCATTGTTATTAATATTTCATATTTATGCGTTTGATGCCCATCATTTTAAATTTCTGGATGGCGTTATCAATATTTGGCATTGCTGGACAGCGTTATCAACAATTTACGTTGCTGGACGGCATTATCAAAAAATTAAATCGCTGGATGGCATTATCAATAATTTACATCGCTGGACGACATTATCAGCAATTACCATCTCTAGACGGCGTTTTCAATAAATTGCATTCCTGGATGGCGTTATCAAGAATTTACATTTCTGGAGGGAATTATCAATAATTTACATTGCTGGACGACGTTATCAACAATTGGCTTTGCTGGACAGCATTATCAACAATCTTGGGTTCCCAAGCTTCTTCCTGGCGGGCTTGGTATGGCAATCTTGGAACAGATCTAATTCCCAGGATTTCTCCAAATGCCAAGCCGACCTCCTCTAGGCGAGGACCAACCACTTTTGCTGGATTGTCGCCATTCAAGTGACCAGAGCCTGTGAACCTGGAAAGAAAACCAGGTGACGATGGAATTCCTGTCGGTGGATATTTAAGGTAAGCCTATCATAATGTGCTAGTATGCGATTTTGCCGCTCCTCTCCCTCAGTGTTCCATTATAGGGGGTTGATCAGAAAGGTTGCTGCGGATATACGAGGGAACTCTGAGTATGGGTGGGTGGGAATACACTGCCATCTTGTTGTAACCTGCAGTACTCTGTGCAATGGGTTAAAAAGAACCTGTTTAGACAGTCCTACAACTCACTTGTAAAGAGAAGGCTAGTTTTAGTTTTCTATGGGATTAGTAGAGAGGCCTGTTTACTATGACATTCATAGTAAATGCCTATCAAAATGCTTCCCTGCTGTCCTTGCTGAGTTCTTTCCTGCTGTCCCGTCTGTGTGCTTCGGCTCAACTGTCAAAGGGGAAAGAAGGTATACCTCTTTTTACGGATGACAGACAGAAGGACCTGTTCGCCCAAAGCACGTTTAACGGGGGGGACAAGTGCAGGCGTTAGGAAATGCTCAAGTTCCCAAGCTTCTTCCTGGCCGGCTTGGTATGGCAATCTTGGAACAGATCTAATTCCCAGATCTAATTTCTCCAAATGCCAAGCCGACCTCCTGGAAGTGAGGATCAACCACTTTTTTTAATCCATATATATAGTATGTGTTTTTAATCCATATATATAGTATTGTTTTTTTAATCCATACATATAGTATGTTTGTTTTTTTCATCCATATATATAGTATGTTTTTTTTATGCATATATATATATATATAGTATGTTTTTTTTAATCCATATATATATATATAGTATGTTTTTTTTAATCTATATATATGTAGTATGTTTTTATTTAATCCATATATATAGTATGTGTTTTTAATCCATATATATAGTATTGTTTTTTTAATCCATAATGTATGAATGAAAAATAATTTTTTTTACCCTAAATACTGTAAAATAATTATTTTCCCCTCACATTGGTGCTTTTTGAACAGGAGGTTAGAAAAGCAATGTCTGTCTGACATACAGTCTTTAAAGTTAAATATGAAGGAAAAAATGTTTTTTCTTTTTTAAATGCAGATTAAGCACACAGATATGCACTGAGGTTGCATGAAATGTGCAGCACCGCACGCCTAACAGACTGATAATAGTTTTTTTGTTTCTCCCTTCTCCTCACTTGGCTCAGGTCAGGGCATAAAGATTGTTCTACTGCACCCCCAATACAATCAATGTAGATAGTTGTCTGATTAAAGCAGATTGTTCCTATCTATGCTTTCCCTAAAAGCAATCTCTCCAGCCTGGCCCTACAGTAAACTGCTATCTCTCCCTCCTGGCAAAAACATCGTTCACTGCACCCCACAAAATCAAATCAATGTAGATCGCTGTTTGATAAAGCAGATTGTTCCTCCTATGCTTTCCCTACAAGCAATTTCTCCAGCCTCGCCCTATAGTAAAGTCCTATCTGTCCCTAAGCAGCAGCAGTCAGGAACCTCTCCCTAGTATAGTATTAGCAGAGTGACGCAGGGCGCTGTGTGACTCCAGCTTATATAGAGTCTGGGTCACATGCTGCACTGGCCTATCACAGCCAGGCCATTACTAGACATGGCTGTGATGGCTTCTTGGGCACACTAGTTAAACGCTTGCGGATTGGCTGTTTAAAGCGCACCATTAAAACCACACCAAAACATTAAAATCACGTTACCGAACAACGGGCAGTACCCAAACATACAGTGAAATGTTCGGGTCCGGGGACCGAATACCCAAAATTCCGGTACGAACAATACAGTCCGGGCTCGCTCAACCCTAGTTATCATGAATTTACATCACTGGACAGGGTTATCAACAATTAGCATCGCTGGACGGCGTTATCAATCATTTACATGGCTGGATGGCGTTATCAATAATTTACATCACTTGACGGCGTTATAAAAAATTTACATCACTGGACGGCGTTATAAAAAATTTACATCACTGGACGGCGTTATCAGTAATTGGCATCGCTGGATGGAGTTATCAATAATTTACATCGCTGGATGGCGTTCTTAACAATTTACATCGCTGGACGGCGTTATCAGTAATTGGCATCGCTTTACTGAGTTATCAATAATTGGCATCGCTGGACGGCGTTATCAATAATTTACATCGAGGGACCATCGCTGGACGGCGTTATTTATATAATAATTATGGCGTTATGAAAAGTTTACATCGCTGGACAGCGTTATGAATACTTGGCATCGCTGGACGGCGTTATTAACAATTTAACTCGCTGGGCAGAGTTATTAAAAATTTACCTCACTGGACGGCTTATCAGCAATTTACATTGCTGGACGGCGTTACCGATAATTGGCATCGCTGGACGGCGTTATAAACCATTTTCATTGCTGGACAGCGTTAATAACAATTTATATCGCTGAATAACATTATCAATAATTGACTTTGCTGGACGGCGTTATCAACAATTTTTATCGCTGGATGGCGTTATCAACAATTTTTATCGCTGGATGGCATTATCAATAATTGGCATCGCTGGATGGCGTTATCAATAATTGGCATCGCTGGATGGCGTTATCAATAATTGGCATCACTGGATGGCGTTATCAATAATTGGCATCGCTGGATGGCGTTATCAGCAATTTACATCGCAGGATGGCGTTATCAACAATTTATATCATTGGACAGCGTCATCAGCAATTTACATCACTGGAGGGCGTTATCAATAATTTACATCGCTGGACGGCGTTATCAATTGGCATTGATGAACGGCATTATCAACAATTTACATCGCTGGATGGCGTCATCAACAATTTCCATCGCTGGACGACGTTATTAATAATTTGCATCAATGGATGGCGTTATCAATAATTTACATCGCTGTACGGTGTTATCAATAATTGGCATTGCTGGACGTCGTTATCAACCATTTACGTTGCTGGACGGCGTTATCAATAATTGGTATCGCTGGACGACGTTATCAACAATTTACATCACTGGATGGCATTTTCAAAAATTCACATCGCTAGACAGCGTTATCGGTTTACAGTGCTGGACAGCATTATCAGCAATTTACATCTTTGGACGCTGTTATCCGCAATTTTCATCGCTGGATGGCGCTATCAATAATTGGCATTGCTGGACAGCATAATCAACAATTTACATTGGTGGACGGCGTTATCGGCATTTTACATCTCTAGACGGCGTTTTCAATAAATTGCATTGATGGATGGCATTATCAAGAATTTACTTTGTTGGACGACGTTAACAACAATTGGCTTCGCTGGACAGCATTATCAACAATCTTGGGTCCCCAAGCTTCTTCCTGGCTGGCTTAGTATGGCAATCTTGGGACAGATCTATTTCCCGGGATTTCTCCAAATGCCAAGCTGACCTCCTCTAGGCGAGGACCAACCACTTTTGCTGGATTGTCACCATTCAAGTGACCAGAGCTTGCAAACCTGGAAAGAAAACCAGGTGACGATGGAATCCCTGTCAGTGGATATTTAAGGTAAGCCTATCATAATGTGCTAGTATGCAATTTTGCCACTCCTCTCCCTCAGTGTTCCATTATAGGGGGTTGATCAGAAAGGTTGCTGCAGATATACGAGGGAACTCTGAGTATGGGTGGTTGGAATACACTGCCATCTTGTTGTAACCTGCAGTACTCTGTGCAATGAGTTAAAAAGAACCTGTTTAGACAGTCCTACAACTCACTTGTAAAGAGAAGGCTAGTTTTAGTTTTCTATGGGATTAGTAGAGAGGCCTGTTTACTATGACATTCATAGTAAATGCCTATCAAAATGCTTCCCTGCTGTCCTTGCTAAATTCTTTCCTGCTGTCCCGTCTGTGTGCTTCGGCTTGACCGTTAAAAGAGGTATACCTTCTTTCCCCTTTGACAGAGGACAGACAGAAGGACCTGTTCGCCCAAAGCACGTTTAACAGGGGGACAAGTGCAGGCGTTAGGATATGCTCAAGTTCCCAAGCTTCTTCCTGGCCAGCTTGGTATGGCAATCTTGGAACTCTGGGTCAGTATTTTTTTATTTTAGTTGTGTGTTGGACCCTCTTATATTTCTATGGGATTAGTAGAGAGGCCTGTTTACTATGACATTCATAGTAAATGCCTATCAAAATGCTTCCCTGCTGTCCTTGCTAAATTCTTTCCTGCTGTCCCGTCTGTGTGCTTCGGCTTGACCGTTAAAAGAGGTATACCTTCTTTCCCCTTTGACAGAGGACAGACAGAAGGACCTGTTCGCCCAAAGCACGTTTAACAGGGGGACAAGTGCAGGCGTTAGGATATGCTCAAGTTCCCAAGCTTCTTCCTGGCCAGCTTGGTATGGCAATCTTGGAACTCTGGGTCAGTATTTTTTTATTTTAGTTGTGTGTTGGACCCTCTTATATTGAGTTTGAAGGCTTGTACTTTCATCAGGCATATGTTGGACTGGCTATAGGGGATGTTAGAGGCTAGTATTTTTTATTTTTGGTGTGTGTTGGACCCTCTATATGGAAGTTGAAGGTTTGTAGTTTTATTAGACATGTGTTGGACTGGCTATATGGATTTTTTTCAGGTGTGTGTTGGACCCTCTATGTAGAGGTTGAAGGTTTGTACTTAGGTGTGTGTTGGACTGGCTATAGGGGAGGTTGGAGGCCAGTATTTTATTTTGTGTGTTACAGGTAATATGTATAGTATATACTCCCAGGCTCTGTCCCCCACACTTATCTGGCATTAGCTCTGTATACCTCCCTACACTCTCTGTATGCTTTCATTCCTCATCTGTAAACCTCCCTACACCCTCTGTATGCTCTCATTCCATCAGAATTCTCTACACCCGTCACTTCCAGGACAGCACTGTCATCCTCATCGGCTGTTGTTGCTGCTGTTCTGTGCTGTCCTGGAAGTGATGGGGGTAGGGAATTCTGACAGAACACCGGCGATCCTCCTTATACTGCAGGCTCCCCCCCAATGAGGCGAGGCATCGGGCAAGGAGGAGCCGGGGCAAGGATGAGGCATACCCAAGGATGAGGACCGCAAAGAGAAGGGAGGAGTGACCAGCTACCTCATCACTGACCCCTCCCACCAGTGCCACTGATATGGCAAAGAGCTGCACTCCTCAAAGCCATCTCTGTTGGAGGGATACACTTACCTCCATGTCACAGAAGAATAAACGCCTCTCACCCTTCCCCCGGTCTTCCCTCCTGGTAACCTGGGTAAGGATCACTTCCTGGGGACTTCTCTACCAAACTGGTTTCCCCAAGAAAACCGGCTTGGCATTTGTACAAATCTCTGGGATGTGATAGTTACCCAGATTGCAACATATAGCTGACCAGAAATGACCAGGGAGAGTCCTTCAAAAGTGGCCAATTCTCGCTTCCAGGACGTCTGGCCTAGCAGTGGAGAAAGCCCGGGGAACCACTTGCAGAAGTTTTGAAAGGGAGAAATTCAGTCACTGTGGCTAGGAAGAAGTTCCAGGAGGCCGGCTAGACTCAACAGATTTTGCTGCTCCTCTCCCACAGTGATCCATTATAGGGGGTTGATCAGAAAAGTTGCTGCGGATATATGAGGGAACTCTGAGCATGATTGTTTGGACTATTATTATTTTTATTATACAGGATTTATATAGTGCCAACAGTTTGCACAGCGCTTTACAGTGTGGGGAAAGACCATATAGTTACAGTACAATTCAATACAGGGGGAATCAGAGGGCCCTGCTCCTTAGAGCTTACAATCTAGAAGGGAGGGTCAAGTGAAACAAAAGGCAGTAACCGAGGGGGGTGGGCAGATGGATAAAATGGAGGTGGAGTTGTTAGGTGTGGGTAGGATAGGCTTCTCTGAAGAGGAGGGTTTTCAAAGATCACCTAAAAGCTAATAGAGTAGGACAGGGCTTGACAAATTTGATTGAAATCTAGGAACCAGCTTAAAAAGTTAGGAGCCAGTTTTTTTTAAACTAACAACCAAGCTTAATTTAATAAAACGGATACTAAATTTACACATAAATAAGACTAGAACCCCACTCTCCTCTATAGCGCAATTGGATGAAAACAGACTGTCTGTCTCTTTCCATCCGATGCCATCTGATCCGATCAACGGGATGGATAGAAAATAGAACCACCATCCCTCTGTTTTTGGCGGACAGGATCAGATGGCGGCAGATTACTGCTCCATAGAGGAGAATGAAGGGTCCGGTCAGGTCTGCCTGAAAAACTGACAGGCGGACCTGATCAGACAGCCCGTGTGAAAGGGGCCTTCGGCTGTGGCATGGCGATGAGGGAAAAAAAAAAATATATATATATATATATATATATATATATATATATATATATATATATATATATATATATATATATATATATATGATTTTTTTTAATAATAAGAATTGAAAAAAAACGAGAAATATATATATATTTTTTTTGTTAATTTAAAAAATAAATTCATAATAACCACACTCCCTGTCCACTTACCTTTAAGCAAAGGTAACTTGACAGGCAGATGAAGCCTGCAAAAACTTCCCTCTCATCTCCTCTTGGGAAGGAGATGGGAATGCACCTCCTGCAGGGGCACCCTAGGTGCCAGATCGCTAATTCTAGTTGCAAATGCGACCTGGCACCCGGGGTTTGTCGAGCCCTGGAGTAGGAGATAATCGGACAGGTAAGGGTAAGGAGTTCCACAGGATTGGAGAGGCTCTGGTAAAGTCCTGGAGGCGAGCATGGGAGGAAGTGACAAGGGAGCTAGAGAGCAAGAGGTTTTGAGAGAAATGAAGAGAGCGATTAGGTTTTTATTTTGAGACGAGGCTAGTGATGTAGATGGGGGCTAAGCTGTGGATGGCTTTGTAAGATGTTAGTATTTTGAATTTGGTTCGTTGTGTGAGCGGAAGCCAGTGGAGGGATTGACAGAGAGGAGCGGCAGACACTGAGTGATTGGTAAGGTGGATGAGTCTGGCGGCAGCGTTCATGATAGATTGAAGGGGGATAGCCTGTGTAGAGGTAAGCCAATGAGAAGGGAGTGGCAGTTTTGGAGATGTTGCGGAAGTTAACGCGGCAAGATTTGGACAGCGATTGGATGTGGGCCTTGAAGGAGAGTTCAGAGTCCAGGACAACACCTAGGACCCTGGCATGCGGGGATGGGCTGATAGTAATTCCATCAATATTGACAGAGAGATCAGGGGAAGGGGCACGCGGTGAAGGAAAAATTATTAGCTCGGTTTTGGAGGGATTGAGTTTGAGGAAGTGGTGTGACATCCAGACCGATATATCAGATAGTAAATTAGTGATACCCTGCCATCTTGTTGTAACCTGCAGTACTCTGTGCAATGGGTTAAAAAGAACCTGTTTAGACAGTCCTACAACTCCCTTGTAAAGAGAAGGCTAGTTTTAGTTTTCTATGGGATTAGTAGAGAGACCTGTTTACTATGACATTCATAGTAAATGCCTATCAAAATGCTTACCTGCTGTCTTTGCTGAGTTCTTTCCTGCTGTCCCGTCTGTGTGCTTCGGCTCGACTGTCAAAGGGGAAAGAAGGTATACCTCTTTTTACGGAGGACAGACAGAAGGACCTGTTCACCCAAAGCACGTTTAACGGGGGGGACAAGTGCAGGCATTCCCCCACACACGTCAGTAAGCATGAGGCATACGTTTAACCCCTTGATCACCAACAGTGTTAACCCCTTCCCTGCCAGTGTAATTTTTACAGTAACAATGCATATTTATAGCACTGATTACTGTAGTAATGTCACTGGTACCCCCAAAAGTGTCAAATGTCAGTCAAGGGTCCAATCTGTCCGTCAGTCAAGGGTCCAATCTGTCCATCAGTCAAGGGTCCAATCTATCCGCCGCAATGTCGCAGTCCTGCAAAAAAAGCGCAGATCGCCGCCAGTACTAGTTAAAAAAAAAATGACATAAATCTTTCCCTTAGTAAACGCAGTAACTTTTGTGCAAACCAATCAAAATACGGTCATTGCAATTTTTTTTTTCTTTTACCCAAAAATATGTAGCAGAAAACAAATTGGCTTAAAATGTTAAACAATTTTTATTTTTAAATTTTTTGGGGGGGAATTTCATTTAAAAAAATGTGAAAAATATTGTTTTTTTTTCAAAATTGTCGCTCTTTTTGTTTATAGCGCAAAAAATAAAAATCGCACAGGTGATCAAATACCACCAAAAGAAAGCTTTGTTTGTGGGAAAAAAAGGACGTCAATTTTGTTTGGGTACAGCGTCGCACGTCCGCGCAATTGTCCGTTAAAGTCACGCAGTGCCGAATCGCAAAATAGGGCCTGGTCTTTGAGCAGCCAAATCCTCCGGGACTTAAGTGGTTAATCCATGTATATAATACTATATATACATATATATATATATATATATATATATATATATATATATATGATTTTTAATAATCCATATATTATGTTTTTTAAAATCCATATATAGTATGTATATGTATGTATGTATATATATATATATGTGTTTATATATATATTTATATATATATATATATATATATATAGTGAAATGCGTGCCCATTTTGTGGAATATTTCATATTTTTGCGTTTGATGTCTATTTTCGGGAATATTTGATATTTTCGCGTTTGATGTCAATTTTTTGGGATTATTTCATATGTGCATTTGATGCCCATTTTCAGGAATATTTCATGTTTATGCGTTTGATGCCCATTTTCAGGAATATTTCATATTTACGCATTTGCCCATTTTCAGAAATATTTCATGTTTATGCATTTAATTCCCATTGTTAGGAATATTTCATGTTTGTGTTTGATGTCCATTGTTAGGAATATTTCATATTTGTGTTTGATGTCCATTGTTAGGAATATTTCATGTTTGTGTTTGATGCCCATTGTTAGGAATATTTCATGTTTGTGTTTGATGCCCTTTGTCCCGAATGTTTCATGGTAATGCGTTTTGATGCCCATTATCAGGAATATTTCATGTTTATGCGTTTTGATGCCCATTTTCAGGAATGGGTCAGTATTTTTTTTATTTTAGTTGTGTGTTGGACCCTCTTATATTGAGTTTGAAGGCTTGTACTTTTATCAGGCGTATGTTGGACTGGCTATAGGGGAGGTTGGAGGCTAGTATTCTATTTTTGGTGTGTGTTGGACCCTCTATATGGAAGTTGAAGGTTTGGAGTTTTATTAGACATGTGTTGGACTGGCTATAGGGATTTTTTCAGGTGTGTGTTGGACCCTCTATGTAGAGTTTGAAGGTTTGTACTTAGGTGTGTGTTGGACTGGCTATAGGGGAGGTTGGAGGCCAGTATTTTTTTGTGTTGGACCAGCTATAGAGTTTTTGGAGGCTGGTACTTTCAGTGTGTGTGTGTGTATATGGATGTGTGTGTGTGTATATGTATATATATATATATATATATATATATATATATAAACTGTATATATGATACCACCCACCAGAACATTATACCACCCACCAGAACATTATACCACCCACCAGAACATTATACCCACCCACCAGAACATTATACCCACCCACCAGAACATTTTACCCACCCACCAGAATATTATACCACCCACCAGAACTTTATAACCATACACCAGATCCTTATACTGACACACCAGAACCTTATACCCACCCACCAGAACATTTTACCCACCCACCAGAACTTGATAACCATACACCAGAACCTTATACCGACACACCAGAACCTTATACCGACCCACCAGAACATCATAACATTAGAATATTTCATATTTATGCGTTTGATGCCCATTGTCCGGAATATTTTAGGTTTATGCATTTGATACCCATTGTTAGGAATATTTCATATTTATGCGTTTGATGCCCATCATTTTAAATTTCTGGATGGCGTTATCAATATTTGGCATTGCTGGACAGCATTATCAACAATTTACGTTGCTGGACGGCATTATCAAAAAATTAAATCGCTGGATGGCGTTATCAATAATTTACATCGCTGGACGACATTATCAGCAATTTCCATCTCTAGACGGCGTTTTCAATAAATTGCATTCCTGGATGGCGTTATCAAGAATTTACATTGCTGAAGGGAATTATCAATAATTTACATTGCTGGACGACGTTATCAACAATTGGCTTCGCTGGACAGCATTATCAACAATCTTGGGTTCCCAAGCTTCTTCCTGGCGGGCTTGGTATGGCAATCTTGGGACAGATCTATTTCCCAGCATTTCTCCAAATGCCAAGCCGACCTCCTCTAGGCGAGGACCAACCACTTTTGCTGGATTGTCGCCATTCAAGTGACCAGAGCCTGTGAACCTGGAAAGAAAACCAGGTGACGATGGAATTCCTGTCAGTGGATATTTAAGGTAAGCCTATCATAATGTGCTAGTATGCGATTTTGCCGCTCCTCTCCCTCAGTGTTCCATTATAGGGGGTTGATCAGAAAGGTTGCTGCGGATATACGAGGGAACTCTGAGTATGGGTGGGTGGGAATACACTGCCATCTTGTTGTAACCTGCAGTACTCTGTGCAATGGGTTAAAAAGAACCTGTTTAGACAGTCCTACAACTCACTTGTAAAGAGAAGGCTAGTTTTAGTTTTCTATGGGATTAGTAGAGAGGCCTGTTTACTATGACATTCATAGTAAATGCCTATCAAAATGCTTCCCTGCTGTCCTTGCTAAATTCTTTCCTGCTGTCCCGTCTGTGTGCTTCGGCTTGACCGTTAAAAGAGGTATACCTTCTTTCCCCTTTGACAGAGGACAGACAGAAGGACCTGTTCGCCCAAAGCACGTTTAACGGGGGGGACAACTGCAGGCGTTAGGATATGCTCAAGTTCCCAAGCTTCTTCCTGGCCAGCTTGGTATGGCAATCTTGGAACTCTGGGTCAGTATTTTTTTTATTTTAGTTGTGTGTTGGACCCTCTTATATTGAGTTTGAAGGCTTGTACTTTCATCAGGCATATGTTGGACTGGCTATAGGGGATGTTAGAGGCTAGTATTTTTTATTTTTGGTGTGTGTTGGACCCTCTATATGGAAGTTGAAGGTTTGTAGTTTTATTAGACATGTGTTGGACTGGCTATATGGATTTTTTTCAGGTGTGTGTTGGACCCTCTATGTAGAGGTTGAAGGTTTGTACTTAGGTGTGTGTTGGACTGGCTATAGGGGAGGTTGGAGGCCAGTATTTTATTTTGTGTGTTGGACCAGCCATAGAGTTTTTGGAGGCTGGTACTTTCAGTATGTGTGTATGTAGGTAATATGTACTATATATATATATATATATATATATATATATATATATATATATATATATATATATATATATATATATATATATACACAGGTAATATGTATAGTATATACTCCCAGGCTCTGTCCCCCACACTTATCTGGCATTAGCTCTGTATACCTCCCTACACCCTCTGTATGCTTTCATCCCTCATCTGTATACCTCCCTACACTCTCTGTATGCTTTCATTCCTCATCTGTAAACCTCCCTACACCCTCTGTATGCTCTCATTCCGTCAGAATTCTCTACACCCGTCACTTCCAGGACAGCACTGTCATCCTCATCGGCTGTTGTTGCCGCTGTTCTGTGCTGTCCCAGAAGTGATGGGGGTAGGGAATTCTGACAGAACACCGGCGATCCTCCTTATACTGCAGGCTCCCCCCCAATGAGGCGAGGCATCGGGCAAGGAGGAGCCGGGGCAAGGATGAGGCATACCCAAGGATGAGGACCGCAGAGAGAAGGGAGGAGTGACCAGCTACCTCATCACTGACCCCTCCCACCAGTGCCACTGATATGGCAAAGAGCTGCACTCCTCAAAGCCATCTCTGTTGGAGGGATACACTTACCTCCATGTCACAGAAGAATAAACGCCTCTCACCCTCCCCCGGTCTTCCCTCCTGGTAACCTGGGTAAGGATCACTTCCTGGGGACCTACCAAACTAGTTTCCCCAAGAAAACCGGCTTGGCATTTGTACAAATCTCTGGGATGTGATAGTTACCCAGATTGCAACATATAGCTGACCAGAAATTACCAGGGAGAGTCCTTCAAAAGTGGCCAATTCTCGCTTCCAGGACGTCTGGCCTAGCAGTGGAGAAAGCCCGGGGAACCACTTGCGGAAGTTTTGAAAGGGAGAAATTCAGTCACTGTGGCTAGGAAGGAGTTCCAGGAGGCTGGCTAGACTCAACAGATTTTGCTGCTCCTCTCCCACAGTGATCCATTATAGGGGGTTGATCAGAAAAGTTGCTGCTGATATATGAGGGAACTCTGAGCATGATTGTTTGGACTATTATTATTTTTATTATACAGGATTTATATAGTGCCAACAGTTTGCACAGCGCTTTACAGTGTGGGGAAAGACCATACAGTTACAGTACAATTCAATACAGGGGGAATCAGAGGGCCCTGCTCGTTAGAGCTTCCAATCTAGAAGGGAGGGTCAAGTGAAACAAAAGGCAGTAACCGAGGGGGGTGGGCAGATGGATAAAATGGAGGTGGAGTTGTTAGGTGTGGGTAGGATAGGCTTCTCTGAAGAGGAGGGTTTTCAAAGATCGCCTAAAAGCTAATAGAGTAGGACAGGGCTTGACAAATTTGCTTGAAATCTAGGAGCCAGCTTAAAAAGTTAGGAGCCAGTTCTTTTTTTAAACTAACAACCAAGCTTAATTTAATAAAACGGATACTAAATTTACACATAAATACGACTAGAACCCCACTCTCCTCTATAGCGCAATTGGATGGAAACAGACTGTCTGTCTCTTTCCATCCGATGCCATCTGATCCGATCAAAGGGATGGATAGAAAATAGAACCACCATCCCTCTGTTTTTGGCGGACAGGATCAGATGGCGGCAGATTACTGCTCCATAGAGGAGAATGAAGGGTCCGATCAGGTCTGCCTGAAAAACTGACAGGCGGACCTGATCAGACAGCCCGTGTGAAAGGGGCCTTCGGCTGTGGCATGGCGATGAGGGAAAAAAAATATTATATATATATATATATATATATATATATATATATATATATATATATATATGATTTTTTTTAATAATAAGAATTGAAAAAAAAACGAGAAATGTATATATATTTTTTTGTTAATTTAAAAAATAAATTCATAATAACCACACTCCCTGTCCACTTACCTTTAAGCAAAGGTAACTGGACAGGCAGAGGAAGCCTGCAAAAACTTCCCTCTCATCTCCTCTTGGGAAGGAGATGGGAATGCATTGAGAAAAGGCAGTGGAAACAGTCATTACTCCCGGCCACCACAAGAGGGCGCCAGTTCCCCATTGGAAGCCTCTCTCATCTCACAGAAGAAGGCCGAAAAGCCGGGGCCTCAATTTTCGGACAGCGCGGAAGTCCGTGCACTCGGGAGGAGGTGGGGGCGCAAAATGGACAGGACACCTCCTGCAGGGGCACCCTAGGTGCCAGATCGCTAATTCTAGTTGCAAATGCGACCTGGCGCCCGGGGTTTGTCGAGCCCTGGAGTAGGAGATAATCGGACAGGTAAGGGTAAGGAGTTCCACAGGATTGGAGAGGCTCTGGTAAAGTCCTGGAGGCGAGCATGGGAGGAAGTGACAAGGGAGCTAGAGAGCAGGAGGTTTTGAGAGAAATGAAGAGAGCGATTAGGTTTTTATTTTGAGACAAGGCTAGTGATGTAGATGGGGGCTAAGCTGTGGATGGCTTTGTAAGATGTTAGTATTTTGAATTTGATTTGTTGTGTGAGCGGAAGCCAGTGGAGGGATTGACAGAGAGGAGCGGCAGACACTGAGTGATTGGTAAGGTGGATGAGTCTGGCGGCAGCGTTCATGATAGATTGAAGGGGGATAGCCTGTGTAGAGGTAAGCCAATGAGAAGGGAGTGGCAGTTTTGGAGATGTTGCGGAAGTTAACGCGGCAAGATTTGGACAGCGATTGGATGTGGGCCTTGAAGGAGAGTTCAGAGTCCAGGACAACACCTAGGACCCTGGCATGCGGGGATGGGCTGATAGTAATTCCATCAATATTGACAGAGAGATCAGGGGAAGGGGCACGCGGTGAAGGAAAATTATTAGCTCGGTTTTGGAGGGATTGAGTTTGAGGAAGTGGTGTGACATCCAGACCGATATATCTAAATCTAATATAAATTAGTGATACCCTGCCATCTTGTTGTAACCTGCAGTACTCTGTGCAATGGGTTAAAAAGAACCTGTTTAGACAGTCCTACAACTCCCTTGTAAAGAGAAGGCTAGTTTTAGTTTTCTATGGGATTAGTAGAGAGACCTGTTTACTATGACATTCATAGTAAATGCCTATCAAAATGCTTCCCTGCTGTCTTTGCTGAGTTCTTTCCTGCTGTCCCGTCTGTATGCTTCGGCTCAACTGTCAAAGGGGAAAGAAGGTATACCTCTTTTTACGGAGGACAGACAGAAGGACCTGTTCACCCAAAGCACGTTTAACAGGGGGACAAATGCAGGCATTCCCCCACACACGTCAGTAAGCATGAGGCATACGTTTAACCCCTTGATCACCAACAGTGTTAACCCCTTCCCTGCCAGTGTAATTTTTACAGTAACAATGCATATTTATAGCACTGATTACTGTAGTAATGTCACGGTTACCCCCAAAAGTGTCAAATGTCAGTCAAGGGTCCAATCTGTCCGTCAGTCAAGGGTCCAATCTGTCCGTCAGTCAAGGGTCCAATCTATCCACCGCAATGTCGCAGTCCTGCAAAAAAAAGCGCAGATCGCCGCCAGTACTAGTTAAAAAAAATGACATAAATCTTTCCCTTAGTAAACGCAGTAACTTTTGTGCAAACCAATCAAAATACGGTTATTGCGATTTTTTTTTTCTTTTACCCAAAAATATGTAGCAGAAAACAAATTGGCTTAAAATGTTAAACAATTTTTATTTTTAAATTTTTTGGGGGGGAATTTCATTTAAAAAATGTGAAAAATATTGTTTTTTTTTTCAAAATTGTCGCTCTTTTTGTTTAGAGCGCAAAAAATAAAAATCGCACAGGTGATCAAATACCACCAAAAGAAAGCTTTGTTTGTGGGAAAAAAAGGACGTCAATTTTGTTTGGGTACAGCGTCGCACGTCCGCGCAATTGTCTGTTAAAGTCACGCAGTGCCGAATCGCAAAATAGGGCCTGGTCTTTGAGCAGCCAAATCCTCCGGGACTTAAGTGGTTAATCCATGTATATAATACTATATATACATATATATATATATATATATATATGATTTTTAATAATCCATATATTATGTTTTTTAAAATCCATATATAGTATGTATATGTATGTAAGTATATATATATATATGTGTTTATATATATATATATATATATATATATATATATATATAGTGAAATGCGTGCCCATTTTGTGGAATATTTCATATTTTTGCGTTTGATGTCTATTTTCGGGAATATTTGATATTTTCGCGTTTGATGTCAATTTTTTGGGATTATTTCATATGTGCATTTGATGCCCATTTTCAGGAATATTTCATGTTTATGCGTTTGATGCCCATTTTCAGGAATATTTCATATTTACGCATTTGCCCATTTTCAGAAATATTTCATGTTTATGCATTTAATTCCCATTGTTAGGAATATTTCATGTTTGTGTTTGATGTCCATTGTTAGGAATATTTCATATTTGTGTTTGATGTCCATTGTTAGGAATATTTCATGTTTGTGTTTGATGCCCATTGTTAGGAATATTTCATGTTTGTGTTTGATGCCCTTTGTCCCGAATGTTTCATGGTAATGCGTTTTGATGCCCATTATCAGGAATATTTCATGTTTATGCGTTTTGATGCCCATTTTCAGGAATGGGTCAGTATTTTTTTTATTTTAGTTGTGTGTTGGACCCTCTTATATTGAGTTTGAAGGCTTGTACTTTTATCAGGCGTATGTTGGACTGGCTATAGGGGAGGTTGGAGGCTAGTATTCTATTTTTGGTGTGTGTTGGACCCTCTATATGGAAGTTGAGGGTTTGGAGTTTTATTAGACATGTGTTGGACTGGCTATAGGGATTTTTTCAGGTGTGTGTTGGACCCTCTATGTAGAGTTTGAAGGTTTGTACTTAGGTGTGTGTTGGACTGGCTATAGGGGAGGTCGGAGGCCAGTATTTTATTTTGTGTGTTGGACCAGCCATAGAGTTTTTGGAGGCTGGTACTTTCAGTGTGTGTGTGTATATGTATGTGTGTGTGTGTATATGTATATATATATATATATATATATATAAACTGTATATATGATACCACCCACCAGAACATTATACCCACCCACCAGAACATTATACCCACCCACCAGAATTTTATACCACCCTCCAGAACTTTATAACCATACACCAGAACCTTATACCGACCCACCAGAACATCATAACATTAGAATATTTCATATTTATGCGTTTGATGCCCATTGTCCGGAATATTTTAGGTTTATGCATTTGATACCCATTGTTAGGAATATTTCATATTTATGCGTTTGATGCCCATCATTTTAAATTTCTGGATGGCGTTATCAATATTTGGCATTGCTGGACAGCGTTATCAACAATTTACGTTGCTGGACGGCATTATCAAAAAATTAAATCGCTGGATGGCATTATCAATAATTTACATCGCTGGACGACATTATCAGCAATTTCCATCTCTAGACGGCGTTTTCAATAAATTGCATTCCTGGATGGCGTTATCAAGAATTTACATTGCTGGAGGGAATTATCAATAATTTACATTGCTGGACGACGTTATCAACAATTGGCTTCGCTGGACAGCATTATCAACAATCTTGGGTTCCCAAGCTTCTTCCTGGCGGGCTTGGTATGGCAATCTTGGGACAGATCTATTTCCCAGGATTTTTCCAAATGCCAAGCTGACATCCTCTAGGCGAGGACCAACCACTTTTGCTGGATTGCCGCCATTCAAGTGTCCAGAGCCTGTGAACCTGGAAAGAAAACCAGGTGACGATGGAATCCCTGTCAGTGGATATTTAAGGTAAGCCTATCATAATGTGCTAGTATGCGATTTTGCCGCTCCTCTCCCTCAGTGTTCCATTATAGGGGGTTGATCAGAAAGGTTGCTGCGGATATACAAGGGAACTCTGAGTATGGGTGGGTGGGAATACACTGCCATCTTGTTGTAACCTGCAGTACTCTTTGCAATGGGTTAAAAAGAACCTGTTTAGACAGTCCTACAACTCACTTGTAAAGAGAAGGCTAGTTTTAGTTTTCTATGGGATTAGTAGAGAGGCCTGTTTACTATGACATTCATAATAAATGCCTATCAAAATGCTTCCCTGCTGTCCTTGCTGAGTTCTTTCCTGCTGTCCCGTCTGTGTGCTTCGGCTCAACTGTCAATGGGGAAAGAAGGTATACCTCTTTTTATGGATGACAGACAGAAGGACCTGTTCACCCAAAGCACGTTTAACGGGGGGGACAAGTGCAGGCATTAGGAAATGCTCAAGTTCCCAAGCTTCTTCCTGGCCGGCTTGGTATGGCAATCTTGGAACAGATCTAATTCCCAGATCTAATTTCTCCAAATGCCAAGCCGACCTCCTGGAAGTGAGGATCAACCACTTTTTTTAATCCATATATATAGTATGTGTTTTTAATCCATATATATAGTATTGTTTTTTTAATCCATACATATAGTATGTTTGTTTGTTTTTTTTAATCCATATATATTGTATGTTTTTTTTAATCTATATATGTAGTATGTTTTTATTTAATCCATATATATAGTATGTGTTTTTAATCCATATATATAGTATTGTTTTTTTAATCCATATATATAGTATGTTTTTTTTAAATCCATATATATATATATAGTATGTTTTTTATTTTAATCCATATATATAGTATGTTTTTTTTAATCTATATATGTAGTATGTTTTTTTTTTAATCCATATATTTAGTATGTGTTTTTAATCCATATATATAGTATTGTTTTTTTAATCCATATATATATAGTATTGTTTTTTTTTAATCTTTATATGTAGTATGTTTTGTTTTTTTTAATCCATATATATAGTATGTGTTTTTAATCCATATTTCTCTATCGCTCATTGACAGACGTAGTCCTCGGTGATACAGCACCTTCGGGTTATGTTGCCTCCACAGGAGTAGGACTAGACAGGAAATAAAATGCTCTGGCCACACCCTAGGGGCAGTCCACGAGTGTATATCCTCTCTCTCTCTGCCACAGCAAATCAGTTTTTTTCTGTCTAGTCAGGAGTAAGGACCTAGATACCTTGCTGGGATCTTCGGTCCTGGCAGGATTTTTTTCTTAGAAAAGATTTTTTTAGACAGCTTTTTTTCTCCAGTGTTCCTGTGAGATCTTCAAGCAAGAAAGCTGAACTGGGCGACGGACGGGATGTTGAGATCCAGTGGTCACCTCAGTTCAGCCTACGAGCGCGTGCAGGCCATAGCTCCGCGCTGGGTTGGCCGCAACATAGTCCCACTTGAGGGGACTGACCCTGCGAGTTAAACGTCTCGCTGAAACGCCAAGGACCATGAGTCACGGCGTCCGTATTGGTCGACAGCCCTCCAACTTCGGTGGAGAGGGGTACTGTCAGGAGTTGGCGCCCGCCTGGTTCCGGTATGGTGAGTAGTATGTTCCCCTTTTCCCCCTGACGGGTCTTGTGGTGAACGCGGGCCCCTCTCTGTAATGGTAAGGATGGGTTCCCCTCTATCCTATAACATAGCACAGATCCCCCTATATTGAGTGTGATTTGTGTGTACAAAAACCAGCAGGCTTGGTTTGGGAGCTGACAATCTAATTACAAAGTATGTTTAAAATGATTGTAATATGTGGCAGCACTGGAATCTTACTGTGTTACTAGAAGCATCCTACTAGGGGAGGCGCCGGAAGGCGTGCAGAGGGGCGGAGCCGCCTCCTTTCTTCCCGGGCAGCCAGCCAAAGGACTTCCTGTTTGTGAAGACAGCGCTGTAACCTGTTGCAGTGAACTCTGAGCATCAAGTGGTGAGCCTGGGGGTCTATCTCTCTCTCTCTCGATCGATAGGGATCCCTAGCAGGTAACACTGAGGGGCTTTTGTGGCGCTGGGGGTCTGAAAAAAAAAAAAAGTTTTTTATTTAAGTTTGGATTGTATTTTCCGGGTAGTTACTGGAATAATCATGGACCCTTCCACACAAGTACCCCCACCTGTTTCCCTCGAGGGGGCCATGGGACCCGCCGGTGCACAGAGTATGGATGCATTTACAGCAGTTTTGGAGTCTATGGTGGCTCGGGTGGAGGCGGCCTGTCAGGGACGGGGGTCAAGAAAGCGACCCCCGCCTACCCCTATATTATCTGACACCTCTGACTCAGATTCAGAGATGGTCACTGCAGCTGCAGGTCCCTCTGCAAGGGCTGTTATCTCAGGTAAAGCTCCCTCAGACAGTGAGGAGGACGTTCATTCTTCCGCCATAATTCAGGAAGAAGCATTGGTGGACGCACTAGTTGTGGCGGTGCGGGAAACCTTAAGACTTGAGGTTTTACCGGCAGAGGCAACTGAAACAGAGATTCCCTTTGGTACTAACAAGCCCATCAAAACGGTGAAGGTTTTTCCTGTACCCAAGTGTTTTGGTAATAAAATTAAAGGAGAATGGGAGCATTCTAAGCGTACCTTTACTTTTCCAAGCGTATTGCTAGACGCTATCCGTTTGAGGAATCCCTCATTAAAAAATGGACGGTACCACCAGTGGTGGATCCACCTATTTCCAGGCTGAATAAAGCCACGGTTATCCCAGTGGAGGACACTTCCTCCTTTAAGGATCTGGTGGATCGAAAGATGGAAGCGGAGTCCCGCACTATCTTCTCCCTGATAGGGTCAGCATTTAGACCAGTAATTGTTATTGGTCTAGTTTCCCAGACACTAACGGAATGGGCGAGATTGGTACGCCAAGACCTAAGGGGAAAAGATATCCCCCAGGGAACATCTGATTTGATGGAACAGATTATACAAGGGCTACAGTTTGTCTGTGATGCAGCCTTGGATGCTACCCCCCTATTAGGGCATGCATCTATGTCAGCGGTAATCCTCAGACGTGTGCTGTGGTTAAAATGCTGGTCAGCTGACCTAGGTTCCAAAAAGACCTTGACGAATCTCCCCTTTCAGGGGAATCGCCTATTTGGGGCCACCCTAGATGAAATTATTAAGGATGCCACTGGGGGCAAGAGCACTTTCTTGCCACAGGCTGCTAAAGCTAAGGGACCTCGCAACAAGCGAGGACCTTTCTTTACCGCCCATAAAGGGTTCGCACGCCCGGCTGGAACAAGCGGGAAAGGCAAGACTCCTCCAGGAGGGTTCAAGAAAGGCTGGTCGGACAAACAGAGGACCGACTCAGCCAAACCCGAAGCAAAGGATTACACAGCCTGAAGGTGCGCCCCCACCCGGGTTGAGGGTGGGGGGACGTTTTCCACCGGTATTCAGGACATTAGATCGAGCATCGACTACTACTACCGGTGCGATTCTTCCCTTCCAACATTTAAGTACTACAGGGAGCGGTAGTCACCGTTCCCTGAATAGATCTTTTCCTTTACCTTTTCCTAAGATTAGTCTCAATTCCCCACAGGAATCGGATCTGGTTGACCAGACAGACCAAGAAGCCTCTAGCCGGGTGACTTCGGTCCCTGAGATTCAACCAGGAGAGATCACCGTTCCTGATAGGAATCAGGTGTCGGATAAATGTGTGGGAACAGAAAACGACCAGACTTTGTCGGATGGTCGGGGCCAGATAGCTCTAGGGACGCCTGGTTCAGATCCCGTCAGTGCCAGTGGTCCTAGAAATTCTAGGCTGGCCTCGTCAAGCCGGCCTGGCCGACTTGGACTTGCTAGTCGCGGACGTTCCGTGGGAACTGCGTCTCAGGGAGTATCTGCGGTCTCGAGGACCAATCTATCATTGTGCTTTACAGTCGCTGGTTTTAATGGCCTGGCCATTGAGACCCAAGTACTGAAGGACAGAGGGTTGTCAGCTTCAGTCATTCCTACCCTTATTAAAGCAAGGAAAGCGACTTCCAGCAGAGTCTATTATCACACATGGAAGACTTATATCGCGTGGTGCGAATCTTTAGGATTTCCTCCACGTACCTATTTGGTGACTAGAATATTGGCCTTTTTGCAAAAAGGGGTTGAGCAGAAGCTAGCCTTGAGCACCATCAAGGGTCAAGTTTCAGCATTAGCAATTTTCTTTCAGAAACCTTTAGCTACCAAGTCCTTGGTGCGGAATTTCATCCAGGGGGTGCGGCACCTGGCTCCACCAGTCCGCGCGCCCTTACCGCCCTGGGATCTTAATTTGGTTTTGTCGGTTCTACAGAAACCTCCTTTTGAAAACATCAGGGAGATTCCCTTGCTTACTTTATCCCAGAAGGTGGCCTTCTTGGTGGCTATCACTTCTGCACGCAGGGTGTCAGAACTGGCTGCTTTATCATGCCAGTCCCCATACTTGGTGATTCATAGGGATAAGGTAGTACTCCATCCTAAGCCATCCTTTCTTCCTAAGGTGGTTTCAGATTTTCATCTGAATGAAGATATTGTACTACCTTCCTTGTGTCCTCAGCCCAATCATCATCGGGAACATGCGTTGCATTCCTTGGATGTGGTTCGGGCAATCAGGGTATACCTGAAGGCTACGGAATCGTTCCGTGAGACGGATTCACTTTTTGTGATCACGGATGGCCCCAGAAAGGGGTTGCCGGCATCTGCCGCGACTATTGCCAAATGGATTACACAGACGGTGGTACAGGCTTATTCTATTAAGGGTCAGAGTCCTCTGTTCCCTGTTAGGGCGCACTCCACTCGAGCGCTCAGTACTTCCTGGGCCTTTCGCCATCAGGCGTCAGTGGTCCAGGTATGTAAGGCGGCCACCTGGTCGTCGGTACATACCTTTACAAAATTTTATAAAATTGATGTGATGACATCGGCGGATGCCTCATTTGGCCGCAAGGTTTTGCAGGCCGCAATTTGAGGAGACCGGTGGTCTACCTCGAGGGTTTTTTTCTGTTTGAAAATTTTTTTGTTGAGTCTCATCATTAAGGATGAGCATTGTAAACTTCTAGTTGGCACCGGTTGGGCCTTCTAGATTTGGATTTGATTTCCATTTTCCCACCCCTCATTTGTGATACTGCTCTGGGACGTCCCGAAGGTGCTGTATCACCGAGGACTACGTCTGTCAATGAGCGATAGAGAAAAATGGATTTTTGTAAAATCTTACCGTAAAATCCTTTTCTCTTAGCTCATTGACAGACGTAGTACCCGCCCCTCTGTTTTTGAGTTGGGTTGGGTTAAATTCTCTAAACACTGCTTTTGTGACATAACTGATTTGCTGTGGCAGAGAGAGAGAGGATATACCCTCGGGGACTGCCCCTAGGGTGTGGCCAGAGCATTTTATTTCCTGTCTAGTCCTACTCCTGTGGAGGCAACATAACCCGAAGGTGCTGTATCACCGAGGACTACGTCTGTCAATGAGCTAAGAGAAAAGGATTTTACGGTAAGATTTTACAAAAATCCATATATATATATATATATATATATATATATATATATAGTATGTGTTTTTAATCCATATATATAGTATTGTTTTTTTAATCCATATATAGTATGTTTTTTTTTTTAAATCCATATATATATATAGTATGCTATTGCACAGCGCAATACAACAGTACGCAATGGGTGTATCTCACTGTAACATATGTGGACAGGGCCGCAATTAACTTTTGTCCCCTAAATTGTTTTTTTTGTTATTGCATGGCGCAATGCAACAGTTGTATTGCCTTTCCTGAGATTCAGTTGTTATCCAGGTTCCTTCGCAGGCTGGCCTCGGAACCGAACTTGGTGATTCTAGTGGCACCGGACTGGCCACGCCAGTCCTGGTACGCGAACATCGTTCACCTAGCAGTCGGGCCTCCTTGGTGGCTGCCGATGCTAGAAGATCTGCTGTCTCAAAGACCGATCTTCCATCCTGCTCTACAGTCGCTGGCTTTAACGGCCTGGCTGTTGGAAGACAGGTCTTGAGAGATAGGGGTCTCTCCCCAGAGGTTATTCCTACTTTAATCAAGGCTAGGAAAGCCTCGTCTGGTAAGATTTATTACCGTACCTGGAAAGCTTATTTCGCCTGGTGTGAGTCCAGGGGGTTTTCTCCTCGCTCATACTCGGTGACGGGAGTGTTGTCTTTCCTCCAGACTGGTGTGGACCAGCGCCTTGCGCTGGCCACGATAAAGGGCCAGGTATTTGCACTGGCTGTTCTTTTTCTTTGCCCTGTGGCATCTCATTCCTTAATTCGCACCTTCATTCAAGGTGTGCGACATTTGGCCCCTCCCCGGAGGGAGCCTTTACCTCCATGGGACTTGAACTTGGTTCTGTCCGCGTTACAGTGTTCTCCCTTTGAACACATCCTGGAGATATCGTTGACTCTGCTGTCTAAGAAGGTTGCCTTTTTAGTGGCGTTCACTTCGACTCGCAGGGTGTCGGAGTTGGCGGCGTTGTCTTGCCGCTCTCCTTACCTGGTGGTTCATAAAGATAAGGTGGTCTTGCGATCTAACTCGTCATTTCTCCCTAAAGTGGTGTCTGACTTCCACCTTAATGAGGAGATTGTTTTGCCTTCGCTCTGTGCGAAGCCCAAGCATCCTAAGGAGGGCGCGTTGCATTCCTTGGATGTTGTCAGGGCGATCAGGGTTTGCCTGTCGTCCACTGAATCCTTTTGGAAATCGGATTGCCTTTTTTTGTCCTTCCTGAGGGACCTCGGACGGGCATGGCTGCGTCTGCGGCGACCATTGCCAAATGGATCAGACAAACGATTGTCCAGGCTTATGCTTTGAAGGAATGGGTTCCACCCTTCCCTGTTAAGGCACACTCTACCAGATCAATGAGTACGTCCTGGGCCTACCGGCATCAGGTCTCGGTGACCCAGGTGTGCAAGGCTGCGACTTGGTCGTCGGTGCACACCTTTTTTTCCAAATTCTATAAGGTTGTTGTTCTGGCACCCACCAGAACATTTTACCCACCCACCAGAACATTTTACCCTCCCACCAGAACATTTTACCCACCCACCAGAACATTATACCCACCCACCAGAACATTATACCCACCCACCAGAACTTTATAACCATACACCAGAACGTTATACCCACCCACCAGAACTTTATAACCATACACCAGAACATCATAACATTAGAATATTTCATATTTATGCGTTTGATGCCCATTGTCCGGAATATTTTATGTTTATGCATTTGATACCCATTGTTATGAATATTTCATGTTTATGCGTTTGATGTCCATCATTTTAAATTTCTGGATGGCGTTATCAATAATTGGCATTGCTGGACAGCGTTATCAACAATTTACGTTGCTGGACGGCGTTATCAATAATTTACATCGCTGGACGACATTATCAGCAATTTCCAGCTCTAGACGGCGTTTTCAATAAATTGCATTCCTGGATGGCGTTATCAAGAATTTACATTGCTCCATTATAGGGGGTTGATCAGAAAGGTTGCTGCGAATATACGAGGGAACTCTGTGTAAGGGTGGGTGGATGGGAATACCCTGCCATCTTGTTGTAACCTGCAGTACTCTGTGCAATGGGTTAAAAAGAACCTGTTTAGACAGTCCTACAACTTACTTTTAAAGAGAAGGCTAGTTTTAGTTTTCTATGGGATTAGTAGAGAGGCCTGTTTACTATGACATTCATAGTAAATGCCTATCAGAATGCTTCCCTGCTGTCCTTACTTACGTTCTTTCCTGCTGTCCCGTCTCTGTGCTTCGGCTCAACTGTCAAAGGGGAAAGAAGGTATACCTCTTTTAACGGAGGACAGACAGAAGGACCTGTTCGCCCAAAGCACGTTTAACAGGGCGGACAAGTGCAGGCATTAGGAAATGCTCAAGTTCCCAAGCTTCTTCCTGGCCGGCTTGGTATGGCAATCTTGGAACAGATCTAATTCCCAGGATTTCTCCAAATGCCAAGCCGACCTCCTCTAGGCGAGGACCAACCACTTTTGCTGGATTGTCGCCATTCAAGTGACCAGAGCCTGTGAACCTGGAAAGAAAACCAGGTGACGATGGAATTCCTGTCGGTGGATATTTAAGGTAAGCCTATCATAATGTGCTAGTATGCGATTTTGCCGCTCCTCTCCCTCAGTGTTCCATTATAGGGGGTTGATCAGAAAGGTTGCTGCGGATATACGAGGGAACTCTGAGTATGGGTGGGTGGGAATACACTGCCATCTTGTTGTAACCTGCAGTACTCTGTGCAATGGGTTAAAAAGAACCTGTTTAGACAGTCCTACAACTCACTTGTAAAGAGAAGGCTAGTTTTAGTTTTCTATGGGATTAGTAGAGAGGCCTGTTTACTATGACATTCATAGTAAATGCCTATCAAAATGCTTCCCTGCTGTCCTTGCTGAGTTCTTTCCTGCTGTCCCGTCTGTGTGCTTCGGCTCAACTGTCAAAGGGGAAAGAAGGTATACCTCTTTTTACGGATGACAGACAGAAGGACCTGTTCGCCCAAAGCACGTTTAACGGGGGGGACAAGTGCAGGCGTTAGGAAATGCTCAAGTTCCCAAGCTTCTTCCTGGCCGGCTTGGTATGGCAATCTTGGAACAGATCTAATTCCCAGATCTAATTTCTCCAAATGCCAAGCCGACCTCCTGGAAGTGAGGATCAACCACTTTTTTTAATCCATATATATAGTATGTGTTTTAATCCATATATATAGTATTGTTTTTTTAATCCATACATATAGTATGTTTGTTTTTTTCATCCATATATATAGTATGTTTTTTTTATGCATATATATATATATAGTATGTTTTTTTTAATCCATATATATATATATAGTATGTTTTTTTTAATCTATATATATGTAGTATGTTTTTATTTAATCCATATATATAGTATGTGTTTTTAATCCATATATATAGTATGTTTTTTTATAATCCATATATATATATATATATATATATATATATAGTATGTTTTTTATTTTAATCCATATATATATATATATAGTATGTTTTTTATTTTAATCCATATATATATATAGTATGTTTTTTTTAATCTATATATGTAGTATGTTTTTTTTTTAATCCATATATTTAGTATGTGTTTTTAATCCATATATATATAGTATTGTTTTTTTAATCCATATATATAGTATGTTTTTTTTAATCTTTATATGTAGTATGTTTTTTTTTTAATCCATATATATAGTATGTGTTTTTAATCCATATATATATATATATATATATATATATATATATATAGTATGTGTTTTTAATCCATATATATAGTATTGTTTTTTAATCCATATATAGTATGTTTTTTTTTAAAATCCATATATATATATATATATATATATATATATATATATATATATATATATATATATAGTATGTTATTGCACGGTGCAATACAACAGTACGCAACGGGTGTATGTCAATGTAACATATGCAGACAGGGCCGCAATTAACTTTTGTCCCCTAAATAGTTTTTTTATTGCACGGCGCAATACTACAGTATGCAATGGGTGTAGGTCACTGTAACATATGTGGACAGGCAGTAATAAACTTTTTTGCCCCTAGTTTTTTTTATTGCACAGCGCAATACAACAGTATGCAATGGGTGTATCTCACTATAATGTATGAATGAAATATAATTTTTTTTACCCTAAATACTGTAAAATAATTATTTTCCCCTCACATTGGTGCTTTTTGAACAGGAGGTTAGAAAAGCAATGTCTGTCTGACATACAGTCTTTAAAGTTAAATATGAAGGAAAAAATGTTTTTTCTTTTTTAAATGCAGATTAAGCACACACATATGCACTGAGGTTGCATGAAATGTGCAGCACCGCACGCCTAACAGACTGATAATAGTTTTTTTGTTTCTCCCTTCTCCTCACTTGGCTCAGGTCAGGGCATAAAGATTGTTCTACTGCACCCCCACACAATACAATCAATGTAGATAGTTGTCTGATTAAAGCAGATTGTTCCTATCTATGCTTTCCCTAAAAGCAATCTCTCCAGCCTGGCCCTACAGTAAACTGCTATCTCTCCCTCCTGGCAAAAACATCGTTCACTGCACCCCACAAAATCAAATCAATGTAGATCGCTGTTTGATAAAGCAGATTGTTCCTCCTATGCTTTCCCTACAAGCAATTTCTCCAGCCTCGCCCTATAGTAAAGTCCTATCTGTCCCTAAGCAGCAGCAGTCAGGAACCTCTCCCTAGTATAGTATTAGCAGAGTGACGCAGGGCGCTGTGTGACTCCAGCTTATATAGAGTCTGGGTCACATGCTGCACTGGCCTATCACAGCCAGGCCATTACTAGACATGGCTGTGATGGCTTCTTGGGCACACTAGTTAAACGCTTGCGGATTGGCTGTTTAAAGCGCACCATTAAAACCACACCAAAACATTAAAATCACGTTACCGAACAACGGGCAGTACCCAAACATACAGTGAAATGTTCGGGTCCGGGGACCGAATACCCAAAATTCCGGTACGAACAATACAGTCCGGGTTCGCTCAACCCTAGTTATCATGAATTTACATCACTGGACAGGGTTATCAACAATTAGCATCGCTGGACGGCGTTATCAATCATTTACATGGCTGGATGGCGTTATCAATAATTTACATCACTTGACGGCGTTATAAAAAATTTACATCACTGGACGGCGTTATCAGTAATTGGCATCGCTGGATGGAGTTATCAATAATTTACATCGCTGGATGGCGTTCTTAACAATTTACATCGCTGGACGGCGTTATCAGTAATTGGCATCGCTTTACTGAGTTATCAATAATTGGCATCGCTGGACGGCGTTATCAATAATTTACATCGAGGGACCATCGCTGGACGGCGTTATTTATATAATAATTATGGCGTTATGAAAAATTTACATCGCTGGACAGCGTTATGAATACTTGGCATCGCTGGACGGCGTTATTAACAATTTAACTCGCTGGGCAGAGTTATTAAAAATTTACCTCACTGGACGGCTTATCAGCAATTTACATTGCTGGACGGCGTTACCGATAATTGGCATCGCTGGACGGCGTTATAAACCATTTTCATTGCTGGACAGCGTTAATAACAATTTATATCGCTGAATAACATTATCAATAATTGACTTTGCTGGACGGCGTTATCAACAATTTTTATCGCTGGATGGCGTTATCAACAATTTTTATCGCTGGATGGCATTATCAATAATTGGCATCGCTGGATGGCGTTATCAATAATTGGCATCGCTGGATGGCGTTATCAATAATTGGCATCACTGGATGGCGTTATCAATAATTGGCATCGCTGGATGGCGTTATCAGCAATTTACATCGCAGGATGGCGTTATCAACAATTTATATCATTGGACAGCGTCATCAGCAATTTACATCACTGGAGGGCGTTATCAATAATTTACATCGCTGGACGGCGTTATCAATTGGCATTGATGAACGGCATTATCAACAATTTACATCGCTGGATGGCGTCATCAACAATTTCCATCGCTGGACGACGTTATTAATAATTTGCATCAATGGATGGCGTTATCAATAATTTACATCGCTGTACGGTGTTATCAATAATTGGCATTGCTGGACGGCGTTATCAACCATTTACGTTGCTGGACGGCGTTATCAATAATTGGTATCGCTGGACGACGTTATCAACAATTTACATCACTGGACGGCATTTTCAAAAATTCACATCGCTAGACAGCGTTATCGGTTTACAGTGCTGGACAGCATTATCAGCAATTTACATCTTTGGACGCTGTTATCCGCAATTTTCATTGCTGGATGGCGCTATCAAGAATTGGCATTGCTGGACAGCGTTATCAACAATTTACATTGGTGGACGGCGTTATCGGCATTTTACATCTCTAGACGGCGTTTTCAATAAATTGCATTGATGGATGGCATTATCAAGAATTTACTTTGCTAGACGACGTTAACAACAATTGGCTTCGCTGGACAGCATTATCAACAATCTTGGGTCCCCAAGCTTCTTCCTGGCTGGCTTAGTATGGCAATCTTGGGACAGATCTATTTCCCGGGATTTCTCCAAATGCCAAGCTGACCTCCTCTAGGCGAGGACCAACCACTTTTGCTGGATTGTCACCATTCAAGTGACCAGAGCTTGCAAACCTGGAAAGAAAACCAGGTGACGATGGAATCCCTGTCAGTGGATATTTAAGGTAAGCCTATCATAATGTGCTAGTATGCAATTTTGCCACTCCTCTCCCTCAGTGTTCCATTATAGGGGGTTGATCAGAAAGGTTGCTGCAGATATACGAGGGAACTCTGAGTATGGGTGGTTGGAATACACTGCCATCTTGTTGTAACCTGCAGTACTCTGTGCAATGAGTTAAAAAGAACCTGTTTAGACAGTCCTACAACTCACTTGTAAAGAGAAGGCTAGTTTTAGTTTTCTATGGGATTAGTAGAGAGGCCTGTTTACTATGACATTCATAGTAAATGCCTATCAAAATGCTTCCCTGCTGTCCTTGCTAAACTCTTTCCTGCTGTCCCGTCTGTGTGCTTCGGCTTGACCGTTAAAAGAGGTATACCTTCTTTCCCCTTTGACAGAGGACAGACAGAAGGACCTGTTCGCCCAAAGCACGTTTAACAGGGGGACAAGTGCAGGCGTTAGGATATGCTCAAGTTCCCAACTTCTTCCTGGCCAGCTTGGTATGGCAATCTTGGAACTCTGGGTCAGTATTTTTTTATTTTAGTTGTGTGTTGGACCCTCTTATATTGAGTTTGAAGGCTTGTACTTTCATCAGGCATATGTTGGACTGGCTATAGGGGATGTTAGAGGCTAGTATTTTTTATTTTTGGTGTGTGTTGGACCCTCTATATGGAAGTTGAAGGTTTGTAGTTTTATTAGACATGTGTTGGACTGGCTATATGGATTTTTTTCAGGTGTGTGTTGGACCCTCTATGTAGAGGTTGAAGGTTTGTACTTAGGTGTGTGTTGGACTGGCTATAGGGGAGGTTGGAGGCCAGTATTTTATTTTGTGTGTTACAGGTAATATGTATAGTATATACTCCCAGGCTCTGTCCCCCACACTTATCTGGCATTAGCTCTGTATACCTCCCTACACTCTCTGTATGCTTTCATTCCTCATCTGTAAACCTCCCTACACCCTCTGTATGCTCTCATTCCATCAGAATTCTCTACACCCGTCACTTCCAGGACAGCACTGTCATCCTCATCGGCTGTTGTTGCTGCTGTTCTGTGCTGTCCTGGAAGTTGGAAGTGATGGGGGTAGGGAATTCTGACAGAACACCGGCGATCCTCCTTATACTGCAGGCTCCCCCCCAATGAGGCGAGGCATCGGGCAAGGAGGAGCCGGGGCAAGGATGAGGCATACCCAAGGATGAGGACCGCAGAGAGAAGGGAGGAGTGACCAGCTACCTCATCACTGACCCCTCCCACCAGTGCCACTGATATGGCAAAGAGCTGCACTCCTCAAAGCCATCTCTGTTGGAGGGATACACTTGCCTCCATGTCACAGAAGAATAAACGCCTCTCACCCTTCCCCCGGTCTTCCCTCCTGGTAACCTGGGTAAGGATCACTTCCTGGGGACTTCTCTACCAAACTGGTTTCCCCAAGAAAACCGGCTTGGCATTTGTACAAATCTCTGGGATGTGATAGTTACCCAGATTGCAACATATAGCTGACCAGAAATGACCAGGGAGAGTCCTTCAAAAGTGGCCAATTCTCGCTTCCAGGACGTCTGGCCTAGCAGTGGAGAAAGCCCGGGGAACCACTTGCAGAAGTTTTGAAAGGGAGAAATTCAGTCACTGTGGCTAGGAAGGAGTTCCAGGAGGCCGGCTAGACTCAACAGATTTTGCTGCTCCTCTCCCACAGTGATCCATTATAGGGGGTTGATCAGAAAAGTTGCTGCGGATATATGAGGGAACTCTGAGCATGATTGTTTGGACTATTATTATTTTTATTATACAGGATTTATATAGTGCCAACAGTTTGCACAGCGCTTTACAGTGTGGGGAAAGACCATATAGTTACAGTACAATTCAATACAGGGGGAATCAGAGGGCCCTGCTCGTTAGAGCTTACAATCTAGAAGGGAGGGTCAAGTGAAACAAAAGGCAGTAACCGAGGGGGGTGGGCAGATGGATAAAATGGAGGTGGAGTTGTTAGGTGTGGGTAGGATAGGCTTCTCTGAAGAGGAGGGTTTTCAAAGATCGCCTAAAAGCTAATAGAGTAGGACAGGGCTTGACAAATTTGCTTGAAATCTAGGAACCAGCTTAAAAAGTTAGGAGCCAGTTTTTTTTTAAACTAACAACCAAGCTTAATTTAATAAAACGGATACTAAATTTACACATAAATACGACTAGAACCCCACTCTCCTCTATAGCGCAATTGGATGAAAACAGACTGTCTGTCTCTTTCCATCCGATGCCATCTGATCCGATCAACGGGATGGATAGAAAATAGGACCACCATCCCTCTGTTTTTGGCGGACAGGATCAGATGGCGGCAGATTACTGCTCCATAGAGGAGAATGAAGGGTCCGATCAGGTCTGCCTGAAAAACTGACAGGCGGACCTGATCAGACAGCCCGTGTGAAAGGGGCCTTCGGCTGTGGCATGGCGATGAGGGAAAAAAAATATATATATATATATATATATATATATATATATATATATATATATATATATATATATATATATATATATGATTTTTTTTAATAATAAGAATTGAAAAAAATGAGAAATATATATATATATATATATATATATATATATATATATATATATATTTTTTTTTTTTTTTTGTTAATTTAAAAAATAAATTCATAATAACCACACTCCCTGTCCACTTACCTTTAAGCAAAGGTAACTTGACAGGCAGATGAAGCCTGCAAAAACTTCCCTCTCATCTCCTCTTGGGAAGGAGATGGGAATGCACCTCCTGCAGGGGCACCCTAGGTGCCAGATCGCTAATTCTAGTTGCAAATGCGACCTGGCGCCCGGGGTTTGTCGAGCCCTGGAGTAGGAGATAATCGGACAGGTAAGGGTAAGGAGTTCCACAGGATTGGAGAGGCTCTGGTAAAGTCCTGGAGGCGAGCATGGGAGGAAGTGACAAGGGAGCTAGAGAGCAAGAGGTTTTGAGAGAAATGAAGAGAGCGATTAGGTTTTTATTTTGAGACGAGGCTAGTGATGTAGATGGGGGCTAAGCTGTGGATGGCTTTTTAAGATGTTAGTATTTTGAATTTGGTTCGTTGTGTGAGCGGAAGCCAGTGGAGGGATTGACAGAGAGGAGCGGCAGACACTGAGTGATTGGTAAGGTGGATGAGTCTGGCAGCAGCGTTCATGATAGATTGAAGGGGGATAGCCTGTGTAGAGGTAAGCCAATGAGAAGGGAGTGGCAGTTTTGGAGATGTTGTGGAAGTTAACGCGGCAAGATTTGGACAGCGATTGGATGTGGGCCTTGAAGGAGAGTTCAGAGTCCAGGACAACACCTAGGACCCTGGCATGCGGGATGGGCTGATAGTAATTCCATCAATATTGACAGAGAGATCAGGGGAAGGGGCACGCGGTGAAGGAAAAATTATTAGCTCGGTTTTGGAGGGATTGAGTGTGAGGAAGTGGTGTGACATCCAGACCGATATATCAGATAGTAAATTAGTGATACCCTGCCATCTTGTTGTAACCTGCAGTACTCTGTGCAATGGGTTAAAAAGAACCTGTTTAGACAGTCCTACAACTCCCTTGTAAAGAGAAGGCTAGTTTTAGTTTTCTATGGGATTAGTAGAGAGACCTGTTTACTATGACATTCATAGTAAATGCCTATCAAAATGCTTCCCTGCTGTCTTTGCTGAGTTCTTTCCTGCTGTCCCGTCTGTATGCTTCGGCTCGACTGTCAAAGGGGAAAGAAGGTATACCTCTTTTTACGGAGGACAGACAGAAGGACCTGTTCACCCAAAGCACGTTTAACGGGGGGGACAAGTGCAGGCATTCCCCCACACACGTCAGTAAGCATGAGGCATACGTTTAACCCCTTGATCACCAACAGTGTTAACCCCTTCCCTGCCAGTGTAATTTTTACAGTAACAATGCATATTTATAGCACTGATTACTGTAGTAATGTCACTGGTACCCCCAAAAGTGTCAAATGTCAGTCAAGGGTCCAATCTGTCCATCAGTCAAGGGTCCAATCTATCCGCCGCAATGTCGCAGTCCTGCAAAAAAAGCGCAGTCAGTACTAGTTAAAAAAGAAATGACATAAATCTTTCCCTTAGTAAACGCAGTAACTTTTGTGCAAACCAATCAAAATACGGTTATTGCGATTTTTTTTTTCTTTTACCCAAAAATATGTAGCAGAAAACAAATTGGCTTAAAATGTTAAACAATTTTTATTTTTAAATTTTTTGGGGGGGAATTTCATTTAAAAAAATGTGAAAAATATTGTTTTTTTTTCAAAATTGTCGCTCTTTTTGTTTATAGCGCAAAAAATAAAAATCGCACAGGTGATCAAATACCACCAAAAGAAAGCTTTGTTTGTGGGAAAAAAAGGACGTCAATTTTGTTTGGGTACAGCGTCGCACGTCCGCGCAATTGTCCGTTAAAGTCACGCAGTGCCGAATCGCAAAATAGGGCCTGTCTTTGAGCAGCCAAATCCTCCGGGACTTAAGTGGTTAATCCATGTATATAATACTATATATACATATATATATATATATATATATATATATATATATATATATATGATTTTTAATAATCCATATATTATGTTTTTTAAAATCCATGTATAGTATGTATATGTATGTATATATATATATATATGTGTTTATATATATATATATATATATATATAGTGAAATGCGTGCCCATTTTGTGGAATATTTCATATTTTTGCGTTTGATGTCTATTTTCGGGAATATTTGATATTTTCGCGTTTGATGTAAACTTTTTTGGATTATTTCATATGTGCATTTGATGCCCATTTTCAGGAATATTTCATGTTTATGCGTTTGATGCCCATTTTCAGAAATATTTCATATTTACGCATTTGCCCATTTTCAGAAATATTTCATGTTTATGCATTTAATTCCCATTGTTAGGAATATTTCATGTTTGTGTTTGATGTCCATTGTTAGGAATATTTCATATTTGTGTTTGATGTCCATTGTTAGGAATATTTCATGTTTGTGTTTGATGCCCATTGTTAGGAATATTTCATGTTTGTGTTTGATGCCCTTTGTCCCGAATGTTTCATGGTAATGCGTTTTGATGCCCATTATCAGGAATATTTTATGTTTATGCGTTTTGATGCCCATTTTCAGGAATGGGTCAGTATTTTTTTTATTTTAGTTGTGTGTTGGACCCTCTTATATTGAGTTTGAAGGCTTGTACTTTTATCAGGCGTATGTTGGACTGGCTATAGGGGAGGTTGGAGGCTAGTATTCTATTTTTGGTGTGTGTTGGACCCTCTATATGGAAGTTGAAGGTTTGGAGTTTTATTAGACATGTGTTGGACTGGCTATAGGGATTTTTTCAGGTGTGTGTTGGACCCTCTATGTAGAGTTTGAAGGTTTGTACTTAGGTGTGTGTTGGCCTGGCTATAGGGGAGGTTGGAGGCCAGTATTTTTTTGTGTTGGACCAGCTATAGAGTTTTTGGAGGCTGGTACTTTCAGTGTGTGTGTGTGTATATGGATGTGTGTGTGTGTATATGTATATATATATATATATAAACTGTATATATGATACCACCCACCAGAACATTATACCCACCCACCAGAACATTATACCCACCCACCAGAACATTATACCCACCCACCAGAACATTTTACCCACCCACCAGAATATTATACCACCCACCAGAACTTTATAACCATACACCAGATCCTTATACTGACACACCAGAACCTTATACCCACCCACCAGAACATTTTACCCACCCACCAGAACTTGATAACCATACACCAGAACCTTATACCGACACACCAGAACCTTATACCGACCCACCAGAACATCATAACATTAGAATATTTCATATTTATGCGTTTGATGCCCATTGTCCGGAATATTTTAGGTTTATGCATTTGATACCCATTGTTAGGAATATTTCATATTTATGCGTTTGATGCCCATCATTTTAAATTTCTGGATGGCGTTATCAATATTTGGCATTGCTGGACAGCGTTATCAACAATTTACGTTGCTGGACGGCATTATCCAAAAATTAAATCGCTGGATGGCATTATCAATAATTTACATCGCTGGACGACATTATCAGCAATTACCATCTCTAGACGGCGTTTTCAATAAATTGCATTCCTGGATGGCGTTATCAAGAATTTACATTGCTGGAGGGAATTATCAATAATTTACATTGCTGGACGACGTTATCAACAATTGGCTTTGCTGGACAGCATTATCAACAATCTTGGGTTCCCAAGCTTCTTCCTGGCGGGCTTGGTATGGCAATCTTGGGACAGATCTATTTCCCAGGATTTTTCCAAATGCCAAGCTGACATCCTCTAGGCGAGGACCAACCACTTTTGCTGGATTGCCGCCATTCAAGTGTCCAGAGCCTGTGAACCTGGAAAGAAAACCAGGTGACGATGGAATCCCTGTCTGTGGATATTTAAGGTAAGCCTATCATAATGTGCTAGTATGCGATTTTGCCGCTCCTCTCCCTCAGTGTTCCATTATAGGGGGTTGATCAGAAAGGTTGCTGCGGATATACAAGGGAACTCGGAGTATGGGTGGGTGGGAATACACTGCCATCTTGTTGTAACCTGCAGTACTGTGTGCAATGGGTTAAAAAGAACCTGTTTAGACAGTCCTACAACTCACTTGTAAAGAGAAGGCTAGTTTTAGTTTTCTATGGGATTAGTAGAGAGGCCTGTTTACTATGACATTCATAATAAATGCCTATCAAAATGCTTCCCTGCTGTCCTTGCTGAGTTCTTTCCTGCTGTCCCATCTGTGTGCTTCGGCTCAACTGTCAATGGGGAAAGAAAGTATACCTCTTTTTATGGATGACAGACAGAAGGACCTGTTCGCCCAAAGCACGTTTAACGGGGGGGACAAGTGCAGGCGTTAGGAAATGCTCAAGTTCCCAAGCTTCTTCCTGGCCGGCTTGGTATGGCAATCTTGGAACAGATCTAATTCCCAGATCTAATTTCTCCAAATGCCAAGCCGACCTCCTGAAAGTGAGGATCAACCACTTTTTTTAATCCATATATATAGTATGTGTTTTTAATCCATATATATAGTATTGTTTTTTTAATCCATACATATAGTATGTTTGTTTTTTTTAATCCATATATATAGTATGTTTTTTTTAATCTATATATGTAGTATGTTTTTATTTAATCCATATATATAGTATGTGTTTTTAATCCATATATATAGTATTGTTTTTTTAATCCATATATATAGTATGTTTTTTTTAATCCATATATATATATATATAGTATGTTTTTTATTTTAATCCATTTATATATAGTATGTTTTTTTTTAATCCATATATATAGTATGTGTTTTTAATCCATATTTCTCTATCGCTCATTGACAGACGTAGTCCTCGGTGATACAGCACCTTCGGGTTATGTTGCCTCCACAGGAGTAGGACTAGACAGGAAATAAAATGCTCTGGCCACACCCTAGGGGCAGTCCCCGAGGGTATATCCTCTCTCTCTCTGCCACAGCAAATCAGTTTTTTTCTGTCTAGTCAGGAGTAAGGACCTAGATACCTTGCTGGGATCTTCGGTCCTGGCAGGATTTTTTTCTTAGAAAAGATTTTTTTAGACAGCTTTTTTTCTCCAGTGTTCCTGTGAGATCTTCAAGCAAGAAAGCTGAACTGGGTGACGGGCGGGATGTTGAGATCCAGTGGTCACCCCAGTTCAGCCTACGAGCGCGTGCAGGCCATAACTCCGCGCTGGGTTGGCCGCGACATAGTCCCACTTGAGGGGACTGACCCTGCGAGTTAAATGTCTCGCTGAAACGCCAAGGACCATGAGTCACGGCGTCCGTATTGGTCGACAGCCCTCCAACTTCAGTGGAGAGGGGTACTGTCAGGAGTTGGCGTCCGCCTGGTTCCGGTATGGTGAGTAGTATGTTCCCCTTTTCCCCCTGACGGGTCTTGTGGTGAACGCGGGCCCCTCTCTGTAATGGTAAGGATGGGTTCCCCTCTATCCTATAACATAGCA
Source organism: Pelophylax lessonae (assembly GCF_965119305.1). Lineage (NCBI taxonomy): Eukaryota > Metazoa > Chordata > Amphibia > Anura > Ranidae > Pelophylax > Pelophylax lessonae. The sequence continues at coordinate 46,008 of NW_028119648.1, forward strand.
CAGATCCCCCTATATTGAGTGTGATTTGTGTGTACAAAAAGCCAGCAGGCTTGGTTTGGGAGCTGACAATCTAATTACAAAGTATGTTTAAAATGATTGTAATATGTGGCAGCACTGGAATCTTACTGTGTTACTAGAAGCATCCTACCTGTCAGAAGCCACAGGACAGGTATGCGGCTTGCCAGGTCATTCCTCCAGCTGAAGCAGGTCTCCCGACGGCCACGCGGTTCCGCCAGGGTCCGGTACCGCCGGTCAAGCTGATCTCCATGAGAGAGAGATTTTGCGATGCCTAGTTACTCTGCAGGACGCTGCTATGTTGTATCAGACCGCCGTAGATCGCACGAGGCCGCCATTTTGGCGTAGTCTCGTGTCTGCAGCATGGGGGCGGCCATGTTTGAGGTGACTCAAACACCTCGTGGAGCTAGGGGAGGCGCCGGAAGGCATGCAGAGGGGCGGAGCCGCCTCCTTTCTTCCCGGGCAGCCAGCCAAAAGACTTCCTGTTTGTGAAGACAGCGCTGTAACCTGTTGCAGTGAACTCTGAGCATCAAGTGGTGAGCCTGGGGGTCTATCTCTCTCTCTCTCGATCGATAGGGATCCCTAGCAGGTAACACTGAGGGGCTTTTGTGGCGCTGGGGGTCTGAAAAAAAACAAAAACGTTTTTTATTTAAGTTTGGATTGTATTTTCCGGGTAGTTACTGGAATAATCATGGACCCTGCCACACAAGTACCCCCAGCTGTTTCCCTCGAGGGGGCCACGGGACCTGCCGGTGCACAGAGTATGGATGCATTTACAGCAGTTTTGGAGTCTATGGTGGCTCGGGTGGAGGTGGCCTGTCAGGGACGGGGGTCAAGAAAGCGACCCCCGCCTACCCCTATATTATCTGACACCTCTGACTCAGATTCAGAGATGGTCACTGCAGCTGCAGGTCCCTCTGCAAGGGCTGTTATCTCAGGTAAAGCTCCCTCAGACAGTGAGGAGGACGTTCATTCTTCCACCATAATTCAGGAAGAAGCATTGGTGGACGCACTAGTTGTGGCGGTGCGGGAAACCTTAAGACTTGAGGTTTTACCGGCAGAGGCAACTGAAACAGAGATTCCCTTTGGTACTAACAAGCCCATCAAAACGGTGAAGGTTTTTCCTGTACCCAAGTGTTTTGGTAATAAAATTAAAGGAGAATGGGAGCATTCTAAGCATACATTTACTATTTCCAAGCGTATTGCTAGACGCTATCCGTTTGAGGAATCCCTCATTAAAAAATGGACGGTACCACCAGTGGTGGATCCACCTATTTCCAGGCTGAATAAAGCCACGGTTATCCCAGTGGAGGACACTTCGTCCTTTAAGGATCTGGTGGATCGAAAGATGGAAGCGGAGTCCCGCACTATCTTCTCCCTGATAGGGTCAGCATTTAGACCAGTAATTGTTATTGGTCTAGTTTCCCAGACACTAACGGAATGGGCGAGATTGGTACGCCAAGACCTAAGGGGAAAAGATATCCCCCAGGGAACATCTGATTTGATGGAACAGATTATACAAGGGCTACAGTTTGTCTGTGACGCAGCCTTGGATGCTACCCCCCTATTAGGGCATGCATCTATGTCAGCGGTAATCCTCAGACGTGTGCTGTGGTTAAAATGCTGGTCAGCTGACCTAGGTTCCAAAAAGACCTTGACGAATCTCCCCTTTCAGGGGAATCGCCTATTTGGGGCCACCCTAGATGAAATTATTAAGGATGCCACTGGGGGCAAGAGCACTTTCTTGCCACAGGCTGCTAAAGCTAAGGGACCTCGCAACAAGCGAGGACCTTTTTTTACCGCCCATAAAGGGTTCGCACGCCCGGCTGGAACAAGCGGGAAAGGCAAGACTCCTCCAGGAGGGTTCAAGAAAGGCTGGTCGGACAAACAGAGGACCGACTCAGCCAAACCCGAAGCAAAGGATTACACAGCCTGAAGGTGCACCCCCCACCCGGGTTGAGGGTGGGGGGACGTTTTCACCGGTATTCAGGACATTAGATCGAGCATCGACTACTACTACCAGTGTGATTCTTCCCTTCCAACATTTAAGTACTACAGGGAGCGGTAGTCACCGTTCCCTGAATAGATCTTTTCCTTTACCTTTTCCTAAGATTAGTCTCAATTCCCCACAGGAATCGGATCTGGTTGACCAGACAGACCAAGAAGCCTCTAGCCGGGTGACTTCGGTCCCTGAGATTCAACCAGGAGAGATCACCGTTCCTGATAGGAATCAGGTGTCGGATAAATGTGTGGGAACAGAAAACGACCAGACTTTGTCGGATGGTCGGGGCCAGATAGCTCTAGGGACGCCTGGTTCAGATCCCGTCAGTGCCAGTGGTCCTAGAAATTCTAGGCTGGCCTCGTCAAGCCGGCCTGGCCGACTTGGACTTGCTAGTCGCGGACGTTCCGTGGGAACTGCGTCTCAGGGAGTATCTGCGGTCTCGAGGACCAATCTATCATTGTGCTTTACAGTCGCTGGTTTTAATGGCCTGGCCATTGAGACCCAAGTACTGAAGGACAGAGGGTTGTCAGCTTCAGTCATTCCTACCCTTATTAAAGCAAGGAAAGCGACTTCCAGCAGAGTCTATTATCACACATGGAAGACTTATATCGCGTGGTGCGAATCTTTAGGATTTCCTCCACGTACCTATTCGGTGACTAGAATATTGGCCTTTTTGCAAAAAGGGGTTGAGCAGAAGCTAGCCTTGAGCACCATCAAGGGTCAAGTTTCAGCATTAGCAATTTTCTTTCAGAAACCTTTAGCTACCAAGTCCTTGGTGCGGAATTTCATCCAGGGGGTGCGGCACCTGGCTCCACCAGTCCGCGAGCCCTTACCGCCCTGGGATCTTAATTTGGTTTTGTCGGTTCTACAGAAACCTCCTTTTGAAAACATCAGGGAGATTCCCTTGCTTACTTTATCCCAGAAGGTGGCCTTCTTGGTGGCTATCACTTCTGCACGCAGGGTGTCAGAACTGGCTGCTTTATCATGCCAGTCCCCATACTTGGTGATTCATAGGGATAAGGTAGTACTCCATCCTAAGCCATCCTTTCTTCCTAAGGTGGTTTCAGATTTTCATCTGAATGAAGATATTGTACTACCTTCCTTGTGTCCTCAGCCCAATCATCATCGGGAACATGCGTTGCATTCCTTGGATGTGGTTCGGGCAATCAGGGTATACCTGAAGGCTACGGAATCGTTCCGTAAGACGGATTCACTTTTTGTGATCACGGATGGCCCCAGAAAGGGGTTGCCTGCATCTGCCGCGACTATTGCCAAATGGATTAGACAGACGGTGGTATAGGCTTATTCTATTAAGGGTCAGAGTCCTCTGTTCCCTGTTAGGGCGCACTCCACTCGAGCGCTCAGTACTTCCTGGGCCTTTCGCCATCAGGCTTCAGTGGTCCAGGTATGTAAGGCGGCCACCTGGTCGTCGGTACATACCTTTACAAAATTTTATAAAATTGATGTGATGGCATCGGCGGATGCCTCATTTGGCCGCAAGGTTTTGCAGGCCGCAATTTGAGGAGACCGGTGGTCTACCTCGAGGGTTTTTTTCTGTTTGAAAATTTTTTTGTTGAGTCTCATCATTAAGGATGAGCATTGTAAACTTCTAGTTGGCACCGGTTGGGCCTTCTAGATTTGGATTTGATTTCCATTTTCCCACCCCTCATTTGTGATACTGCTCTGGGATGTCCCGAAGGTGCTGTATCACCGAGGACTACGTCTGTCAATGAGCGATAGAGAAAAATGGATTTTTGTAAAATCTTACCGTAAAATCCTTTTCTCTTAGCTCATTGACAGACGTAGTACCCGCCCCTCTGTTTTTGAGTTGGGTTGGGTTAAATTCTCTAAACACTGCTTTTGTGACATAACTGATTTGCTGTGGCAGAGAGAGAGAGAGAGGATATACCCTCGGGGACTGCCCCTAGGGTGTGGCCAGAGCATTTTATTTCCTGTCTAGTCCTACTCCTGTGGAGGCAACATAACCCGAAGGTGCTGTATCACCGAGGACTACGTCTGTCAATGAGCTAAGAGAAAAGGATTTTACGGTAAGATTTTACAAAAATCCATTTATATATATATATATATATATATATATATATATATATATATAGTATGTGTTTTTAATCCATATATATAGTATTGTTTTTTTAATCCATATATAGTATGTTTTTTTTTTTTTAAATCCATATATATATATATATATATATATATATATATATATATATATATATATATATATATATAGTATGTTATTGCACAGCGCAATACAACAGTACGCAATGGGTGTATCTCACTGTAACATATGTGGACAGGGCCGCAATTAACTTTTGTCCCCTAAATTGTTTTTTTTGTTATTGCATGGCGCAATGCAACAGTTGTATTGCCTTTCCTGAGATTCAGTTGTTATCCAGGTTCCTTCGCAGGCTGGCCTCGGAACCAAACTTGGTGATTCTAGTGGCACCGGACTGGCCACGCCAGTCCTGGTACGCGAACATCGTTCACCTAGAAGTCGGGCCTCCTTGGTGGCTGCCGATGCTAGAAGATCTGCTGTCTCAGAGACCGATCTTCCATCCTGCTCTACAGTCGCTGGCTTTAACGGCCTGGCTGTTGGAAGACAGGTCTTGAGAGATAGGGGTCTCCCCCCCGAGGTTATTCCTACTTTAATCAAGGCTAGGAAAGCCTCGTCTGATAAGATTTATTACCGTACCTGGAAAGCTTATTTCGCCTGGTGTGAGTCCAGGGGTTTTTCTCCTCGCTCATACTCGGTGACGGGAGTGTTGTCTTTCCTCCAGACTGGTGTGGACCAGCGCCTTGCGCTGGCCACCATAAAGGGCCAGGTATTTGCACTGGCTGTTCTTTTTCTTTGCCCTGTGGCATCTCATTCCTTAATTCGCACCTTCATTCAAGGTGTGCGACATTTGGCCCCTCCCCGGAGGGAGCCTTTACCTCCATGGGACTTGAACTTGGTTCTGTCCGCGTTACAGTGTTCTCCCTTTGAACACATCCTGGAGATATCGTTGACTCTGCTGTCTAAGAAGGTTGCCTTTTTAGTGGCGTTCACTTCGACTCGCAGGGTGTCGGAGTTGGCGGCGTTGTCTTGCCGCTCTCCTTACCTGGTGGTTCATAAAGATAAGGTGGTCTTGCGACCTAACTCGTCATTTCTCCCTAAAGTGGTGTCTGACTTCCACCTTAATGAGGAGATTGTTTTGCCTTCGCTCTGTGCGAAGCCCAAGCATCCTAAGGAGGGCGCGTTGCATTCCTTGGATGTTGTCAGGGCGATCAGGGTTTGCCTGTCATCCACTGAATCCTTTTGGAAATCGGATTGCCTTTTTTTGTCCTTCCTGAGGGACCTCGGAAGGGCATGGCTGCGTCTGCGGCGACCATTGCCAAATGGATCAGACAAACGATTGTCCAGGCTTATGCTTTGAAGGAATGGGTTCCACCCTCCCCTGTTAAGGCACACTCTACCAGATTAATGAGTACGTCCTGGGCCTACCGGCATCAGGTCTCGGTGACCCAGGTGTGCAAGGCTGCGACTTGGTCGTCGGTGCACACCTTTTTTTCCAAATTCTATAAGGGTGTTGTTCTGGCACCCACCAGAACATTTTACCCACCCACCAGAACATTTTACCCACCCACCAGAACATTTTACCCACCCACCAGAACATTATACCCACCCACCAGAACATTATACCCACCCACCAGAACTTTATAACCATACACCAGAACATCATAACATTAGAATATTTCATATTTATGCGTTTGATGCCCATTGTCCGGAATATTTATGTTTATGCATTTGATACCCATTGTTAGGAATATTTCATGTTTATGCGTTTGATGTCCATCATTTTAAATTTCTGGATGGCGTTATCAATAATTGGCATTGCTGGACAGCGTTATCAACAATTTACGTTGCTGGACGGCGTTATCAATAATTTACATCGCTGGACGACATTATCAGCAATTTCCATCTCTAGACGGCGTTTTCAATAAATTGCATTCCTGGATGGCGTTATCAAGAATTTACATTGCTCCATTATAGGGGGTTGATCAGAAAGGTTGCTGCGAATATACGAGGGAACTCTGTGTAAGGGTGGGTGGATGGGAATACCCTGCCATCTTGTTGTAACCTGCAGTACTCTGTGCAATGGGTTAAAAAGAACCTGTTTAGACAGTCCTACAACTTACTTTTAAAGAGAAGGCTAGTTTTAGTTTTCTATGGGATTAGTAGAGAGGCCTGTTTACTATGACATTCATAGTAAATGCCTATCAGAATGCTTCCCTGCTGTCCTTACTTACGTTCTTTCCTGCTGTCCCGTCTCTGTGCTTCGGCTCAACTGTCAAAGGGGAAAGAAGGTATACCTCTTTTAACGGAGGACAGACAGAAGGACCTGTTCGCCCAAAGCACGTTTAACAGGGCGGACAAGTGCAGGCATTAGGAAATGCTCAAGTTCCCAAGCTTCTTCCTGGCCGGCTTGGTATGGCAATCTTGGAACAGATCTAATTCCCAGGATTTCTCCAAATGCCAAGCCGACCTCCTCTAGGCGAGGACCAACCACTTTTGCTGGATTGTCGCCATTCAAGTGACCAGAGCCTGTGAACCTGGAAAGAAAACCAGGTGACGATGGAATTCCTGTCAGTGGATATTTAAGGTAAGCCTATCATAATGTGCTAGTATGCGATTTTGCCGCTCCTCTCCCTCAGTGTTCCATTATAGGGGGTTGATCAGAAAGGTTGCTGCGGATATACGAGGGAACTCTGAGTATGGGTGGGTGGGAATACACTGCCATCTTGTTGTAACCTGCAGTACTCTGTGCAATGGGTTAAAAAGAACCTGTTTAGACAGTCCTACAACTCACTTGTAAAGAGAAGGCTAGTTTTAGTTTTCTATGGGATTAGTAGAGAGGCCTGTTTACTATGACATTCATAGTAAATGCCTATCAAAATGCTTCCCTGCTGTCCTTGCTGAGTTCTTTCCTGCTGTCCCGTCTGTGTGCTTCGGCTCAACTGTCAAAGGGGAAAGAAGGTATACCTCTTTTTACGGATGACAGACAGAAGGACCTGTTCGCCCAAAGCACGTTTAACGGGGGGGACAAGTGCAGGCGTTAGGAAATGCTCAAGTTCCCAAGCTTCTTCCTGGCCGGCTTGGTATGGCAATCTTGGAACAGATCTAATTCCCAGATCTAATTTCTCCAAATGCCAAGCCGACCTCCTGGAAGTAAAGATCAAACACTTTTTTTAATCCATATATATAGTATGTGTTTTTAATCCATATATATAGTATGTGTTTTTTTAATCCATACATATAGTATGTTTGTTTGTTTTTTTCATCCATATATATAGTATGTTTTTTTTATGTATATATATATATATATATATATATATATATATATATATATATATATATATATATATATATATAGTATGTTTTTTTTATCCATATATATATATATATATAGTATGTTTTTTTTTAATCTATATATATATAGTATGTTTTTTTTAATCTATATATATGTAGTATGTTTTTTTTAATCTATATATATGTAGTATGTTTTTATTTAATCCATATATATAGTATGTGTTTTTAATCCATATATATAGTATGTTTTTTTATAATCCATATATATATATATATATATATATATATAGTATGTTTTTATTTTAATCCATATATATATATAGTATGTTTTTTTTAATCTATATATGTAGTATGTTTTTTTTTAATCCATATATTTAGTATGTGTTTTTAATCCATATATATATAGTATTGTTTTTTAATCCATATATATAGTATGTTTTTTTTAATCTTTATATGTAGTATGTTTTTTTTTTTAATCCATATATATAGTATGTGTTTTTAATCCATATATATATATATATATATATATATATATATATAGTATGTGTTTTTAATCCATATATATAGTATTGTTTTTTAATCCATATATAGTATGTTTTTTTTAAAATCCATATATATATATATATATATATATATATATAGTATGTTATTGCACGGTGCAATACAACAGTACGCAACGGTGTATGTCAATGTAACATATGCAGACAGGGCCGCAATTAACTTTTGTCCCCTAAATAGTTTTTTTTATTGCACGGCGCAATACTACAGTATGCAATGGGTGTAGGTCACTGTAACATATGTGGACAGGCAGTAATAAACTTTTTTGCCCCTAGTTTTTTTTATTGCACAGCGCAATACAACAGTATGCAATGGGTGTATCTCACTATAATGTATGAATGAAAAATAATTTTTTTTACCCTAAATACTGTAAAATAATTATTTTCCCCTCACATTGGTGCTTTTTGAACAGGAGGTTAGAAAAGCAATGTCTGTCTGACATACAGTCTTTAAAGTTAAATATGAAGGAAAAAATGTTTTTTCTTTTTTAAATGCAGATTAAGCACACACATATGCACTGAGGTTGCATGAAATGTGCAGCACCGCACGCCTAACAGACTGATAATAGTTTTTTTGTTTCTCCCTTCTCCTCACTTGGCTCAGGTCAGGGCATAAAGATTGTTCTACTGCACCCCCACACAATACAATCAATGTAGATAGTTGTCTGATTAAAGCAGATTGTTCCTATCTATGCTTTCCCTAAAAGCAATCTCTCCAGCCTGGCCCTACAGTAAACTGCTATCTCTCCCTCCTGGCAAAAACATCGTTCACTGCACCCCACAAAATCAAATCAATGTAGATCGCTGTTTGATAAAGCAGATTGTTCCTCCTATGCTTTCCCTACAAGCAATTTCTCCAGCCTCGCCCTATAGTAAAGTCCTATCTGTCCCTAAGCAGCAGCAGTCAGGAACCTCTCCCTAGTATAGTATTAGCAGAGTGACGCAGGGCGCTGTGTGACTCCAGCTTATATAGAGTCTGGGTCACATGCTGCACTGGCCTATCAAAGCCAGGCCATTACTAGACATGGCTGTGATGGCTTCTTGGGCACACTAGTTAAACGCTTGCGGATTGGCTGTTGAAAGCGCACCATTAAAACCGCGACAAAACATTAAAATCACGTTACCGAACAACGGGCAGTACCCAAACATACAGTGAAATGTTCGGGTCCGGGGACTGAATACCCAAAAGTCCGGTACGAACAATACAGTCCAGGTTCGCTCAACCCTAGTTATCATGAATTTACATCACTGGACAGGGTTATCAACAATTGGCATCGCTGGACGGCGTTATCAATCATTTACATGGCTGGATGGCGTTATCGATAATTTACATCACTTGACGGCGTTATAAAAAATTTACATCACTGGACGGCGTTATCAGTAATTGGCATCGCTGGATGGAGTTATCAATAATTTACATCGCTGGATGGCGTTCTTAACAATTTACATCGCTGGACGCGTTATCAGTAATTGGTATCGCTTTACTGAGTTATCAATAATTGGCATCGCTGGACGGCGTTATCAATAATTTACATCGAGGGACCATCGCTGGACGGCGTTATTTATATAATAATTATGGCGTTATGAAAAATTTACATCGCTGGACAGCGTTATGAATACTTGGCATCGCTGGACGGCGTTATTAAAGAGGAAGTAAACCCTTCTCAGGAAGTTGTACCTATAGGTAAGCCTATGATAAGGCTTACCTATAGGTACTGTAAATATCTCCTAAACATGTACCGTTTAGGAGATATTTACCTTTAATGCAGCCAGTGACGTCACTGGCGCATGCGCTCTGAAGGAACGGCTGATCGTGCCGTTCCTTCAGAGCCCCGTGCCGTGACCGTCGGCTCCCGCGCGCGTGCGCGGGAGTGACGTCACCGCGGCTCCGGCCAATCAGATGACCGGATGCCGCGATCCCGGAAGACGAGCGACATGTCATGTCGCCCGTCATACAGGTAAGAGAGCGGCACGGCGGGGGCTCGTTCTAAGGTAAGTATTTCATAATGAGCTAGTATGCGATGCATACTAGCTCATTATGTCTTTCTCTTACAGGTTGTAAAAAAAAAAAAAAATTTTTAAACAAGTTTACAACCTCTTTAACAATTTAACTCGCTGGGCGGAGTTATTAAAAATTTACCTCACTGGACGGCTTATCAGCAATTTACATTGCTGGACGGCGTTACCGATAATTGGCATCGCTGGACGGCGTTATAAACCATTTTCATTGCTGGACAGCGTTAATAACAATTTATATCGCTGAATAACATTATCAATAATTGACTTTGCTGGACAGCGTTATCAACAATTTTTATCGCTGGATGGCGTTATCAACAATTTTTATCGCTGGATGGCATTATCAATAATTGGCATCACTGGATGGCGTTATCAATAATTGGCATCGCTGGATGGCGTTATCAGCAATTTACATCGCAGGATGGCGTTATCAACAATTTATATCATTGGACAGCGTCATCAGCAATTTACATCACTGGAGGGCGTTATCAATAATTTACATCGCTGGACGGCGTTATCAATTGGCATTGATGAACGGCATTATCAACAATTTACATTGCTGGATGGCGTCATCAACAATTTCCATCGCTGGACGACGTTATTAATAATTTGCATCAATGGATGGCGTTATCAATAATTTACATCGCTGTACGGTGTTATCAATAATTGGCATTGCTGGACGGTGTTATCAACCATTTACGTTGCTGGACGGCGTTATCAATAATTGGTATCGCTGGACGACGTTATCAACAATTTACATCACTGGACGGCATTTTCAAAAATTCACATCGCTAGACAGCGTTATCGGTTTACAGTGCTGGACAGCATTATCAGCAATTTACATCTTTGGATGCTGTTATCCGCAATTTTCATCGCTGGATGGCGCTATCAATAATTGGCATTGCTGGACAGCGTTATCAACAATTTACATTGGTGGACGGCGTTATCGGCATTTTACATCTCTAGACGGCGTTTTCAATAAATTGCATTGATGGATGGCATTATCAAGAATTTACTTTGCTGGACGACGTTAACAACAATTGGCTTCGCTGGACAGCATTATCAACAATCTTGGGTCCCCAAGCTTCTTCCTGGCCGGCTTGGTATGGCAATCTTGGGACAGATCTATTTCCCGGGATTTCTCCAAATGCCAAGCTGACCTCCTCTAGGCGAGGACCAACCACTTTTGCTGGATTGTCACCATTCAAGTGACCAGTGCTTGCAAACCTGGAAAGAAAACCAGGTGACGATGGAATCCCTGTCAGTGGATATTTAAGGTAAGCCTATCATAATGTGCTAGTATGCAATTTTGCCGCTCCTCTCCCTCAGTGTTCCATTATAGGGGGTTGATCAGAAAGGTTGCTGCAGATATACGAGGGAACTCTGAGTATGGGTGGTTGGAATACACTGCCATCTTGTTGTAACCTGCAGTACTCTGTGCAATGGGTTAAAAAGAACCTGTTTAGACAGTCCTACAACTCACTTGTAAAGAGAAGGCTAGTTTTAGTTTTCTATGGGATTAGTAGAGAGGCCTGTTTACTATGACATTCATAGTAAATGCCTATCAAAATGCTTCCCTGCTGTCCTTGCTAAATTCTTTCCTGCTGTCCCGTCTGTGTGCTTCGGCTTGACCGTTAAAAGAGGTATACCTTCTTTCCCCTTTGACAGAGGACAGACAGAAGGACCTGTTCGCCCAAAGCACGTTTAACAGGGGGACAAGTGCAGGCGTTAGGATTTGCTCAAGTTCCCAAGCTTCTTCCTGGCCAGCTTGGTATGGCAATCTTGGAACTCTGGGTCAGTATTTTTTTATTTTAGTTGTGTGTTGGACCCTCTTATATTGAGTTTGAAGGCTTGTACTTTCATCAGGCATATGTTGGACTGGCTATAGGGGATGTTAGAGGCTAGTATTTTTTATTTTTGGTGTGTGTTGGACCCTCTATATGGAAGTTGAAGGTTTGTAGTTTTATTAGACATGTGTTGGACTGGCTATATGGATTTTTTTCAGGTGTGTGTTGGACCCTCTATGTAGAGGTTGAAGGTTTGTACTTAGGTGTGTGTTGGACTGGCTATAGGGGAGGTTGGAGGCCAGTATTTTATTTTGTGTGTTGGACCAGCCATAGAGTTTTTGGAGGCTGGTACTTTCAGTATGTGTGTATGTAGGTAATATGTACTATATATATATATATATATATATATATATATATATATATATACACAGGTAATATGTATAGTATATACTCCCAGGCTCTGTCCCCCACACTTATCTGGCATTAGCTCTGTAAACCTCCCTACACCCTCTGTATGCTTTCATCCCTCATCTGTATACCTCCCTACACTCTCTGTATGCTTTCATTCCTCATCTGTAAACCTCCCTACACCCTTTGTATGCTCTCATTCCATCAGAATTCTCTACACCCGTCACTTCCAGGACAGCACTGTCATCCTCATCGGCTGTTGTTGCTGCTGTTCTGTGCTGTCCTGGAAGTGATGGGGGTAGGGAATTCTGACAGAACACCGGCGATCCTCCTTATACTGCAGGCTCCCCCCCAATGAGGCGAGGCATCGGGCAAGGAGGAGCCGGGGCAAGGATGAGGCATACCCAAGGATGAGGACCGCAGAGAGAAGGGAGGAGTGACCAGCTACCTCATCACTGACCCCTCCCACCAGTGCCACTGATATGGCAAAGAGCTGCACTCCTCAAAGCCATCTCTGTTGGAGGGATACACTTACCTCCATGTCACAGAAGAATAAACGCCTCTCACCCTCCCCCCGGTCTTCCCTCCTGGTAACCTGGGTAAGGATCACTTCCTGGGGACTTCTCTACCAAACTGGTTTCCCCAAGAAAACCGGCTTGGCATTTGTACAAATCTCTGGGATGTGATAGTTACCCAGATTGCAACATATAGCTGACCAGAAATGACCAGGGAGAGTCCTTCAAAAGTGGCCAATTCTCGCTTCCAGGACGTCTGGCCTAGCAGTGGAGAAAGCCCGGGGAACCACTTGCAGAAGTTTTGAAAGGGAGAAATTCAGTCACTGTGGCTAGGAAGGAGTTCCAGGAGGCCGGCTAGACTCAACAGATTTTGCTGCTCCTCTCCCACAGTGATCCATTATAGGGGGTTGATCAGAAAAGTTGCTGCGGATATATGAGGGAACTCTGAGCATGATTGTTTGGACTATTATTATTTTTATTATACAGGATTTATATAGTGCCAACAGTTTGCACAGCGCTTTACAGTGTGGGGAAAGACCATATAGTTACAGTACAATTCAATACAGGGGGAATCAGAGGGCCCTGCTCGTTAGAGCTTACAATCTAGAAGGGAGGGTCAAGTGAAACAAAAGGCAGTAACCGAGGGGGGTGGGCAGATGGATAAAATGGAGGTGGAGTTGTTAGGTGTGGGTAGGATAGGCTTCTCTGAAGAGGAGGGTTTTCAAAGATCACCTAAAAGCTAATAGAGTAGGACAGGGCTTGACAAATTTGCTTGAAATCTAGGAACCAGCTTAAAAAGTTAGGAGCCAGTTTTTTTTTAAACTAACAACCAAGCTTAATTTAATAAAACGGATACTAAATTTACACATAAATACAACTAGAACCCCACTCTCCTCTATAGCGCAATTGGATGAAAACAGACTGTCTGTCTCTTTCCATCCGATGCCATCTGATCCGATCAACGGGATGGATAGAAAATAGAACCACCATCCCTCTGTTTTTGGCGGACAGGATCAGATGGCGGCAGATTACTGCTCCATAGAGGAGAATGAAGGGTCCGGTCAGGTCTGCCTGAAAAAACTGACAGGCGGACCTGATCAGACAGCCCGTGTGAAAGGAGCCTTCGGCTGTGGCATGGCGATGAGGGAAAAAAAAAAAAATATATATATATATATATATATATATATATATATATATATATATATATATATATATATATATATATATATATGATTTTATTTAATAATAAGAATTGAAAAAAAACGAGAAATATATATATATATTTTTTTGTTAATTTAAAAAATAAATTCATAATAACCACACTCCCTGTCCACTTACCTTTAAGCAAAGGTAACTTGACAGGCAGATGAAGCCTGCAAAAACTTCCCTCTCATCTCCTCTTGGGAAGGAGATGGGAATGCACCTCCTGCAGGGGCACCCTAGGTGCCAGATCGCTAATTCTAGTTGCAAATGCGACCTGGCGCCCGGGGTTTGTCGAGCCCTGGAGTAGGAGATAATCGGACAGGTAAGGGTAAGGAGTTCCACAGGATTGGAGAGGCTCTGGTAAAGTCCTGGAGGCGAGCATGGGAGGAAGTGACAAGGGAGCTAGAGAGCAAGAGGTTTTGAGAGAAATGAAGAGAGCGATTAGGTTTTTATTTTGAGACGAGGCTAGTGATGTAGATGGGGGCTAAGCTGTGGATGGCTTTGTAAGATGTTAGTATTTTGAATTTGGTTCGTTGTGTGAGCGGAAGCCAGTGGAGGGATTGACAGAGAGGAGCGGCAGACACTGAGTGATTGGTAAGGTGGATGAGTGGCGGCAGCGTTCATGATAGATTGAAGGGGGATAGCCTGTGTAGAGGTAAGCCAATGAGAAGGGAGTGGCAGTTTTGGAGATGTTGCGGAAGTTAACGCGGCAAGATTTGGACAGCGATTGGATGTGGGCCTTGAAGGAGAGTTCAGAGTCCAGGACAACACCTAGGACCCTGGCATGCGGGGATGGGCTGATAGTAATTCCATCAATATTGACAGAGAGATCAGGGGAAGGGGCACGCGGTGAAGGAAAAATTATTAGCTCGGTTTTGGAGGGATTGAGTTTGAGGAAGTGGTGTGACATCCAGACCGATATATCAGATAGTAAATTAGTGATACCCTGCCATCTTGTTGTAACCTGCAGTACTCTGTGCAATGGGTTAAAAAGAACCTGTTTAGACAGTCCTACAACTCCCTTGTAAAGAGAAGGCTAGTTTTAGTTTTCTATGGGATTAGTAGAGAGACCTGTTTACTATGACATTCATAGTAAATGCCTATCAAAATGCTTACCTGCTGTCTTTGCTGAGTTCTTTCCTGCTGTCCCGTCTGTATGCTTCGGCTCGACTGTCAAAGGGGAAAGAAGGTATACCTCTTTTTACGGAGGACAGACAGAAGGACCTGTTCACCCAAAGCACGTTTAACGGGGGGGACAAGTGCAGGCATTCCCCCACACACGTCAGTAAGCATGAGGCATACGTTTAACCCCTTGATCACCAACAGTGTTAACCCCTTCCCTGCCAGTGTAATTTTTACAGTAACAATGCATATTTATAGCACTGATTACTGTAGTAATGTCACTGGTACCCCCAAAAGTGTCAAATGTCAGTCAAGGGTCCAATCTGTCCGTCAGTCAAGGGTCCAAT
>NW_028119647.1:0-61000 GCF_965119305.1 Pelophylax lessonae
TCTGTAAAAACTATTTTCTACTGAGGTCAGGAAGGGCCTTGGAAAAGCTCATTGGGATTCCCCAGGATCTCAAACAAATAAATGAATAAATAAATAAATAATGTTTTCAACATTTTTTAACTCTGCCGTCGCCGGTCCCAAGCCCGTGCTGTGAAAAGAGGAGGGTCAGATGCTGGTACAAGCAAACCAGCTCTGTAAAAACTATTTGCTACTACGGTCAGGGAGGGCCTTGGAAAAGCTCATTGGGATTCCTCAGGATCTCAAACAAATAAATGAATAAATAAATAACGTTTTCAACATTTTTTTAACTCTGCCGTGGCCGGTCCCAAGCCCGTGCTGTGAAAAGAGGAGGGTCAGATGCTGGGACAAGCAAACCAGCTCTGTAAAAACTATTTTCTACTGAGGTCAGGAAGGGCCTTGGAAAAGCTCATTGGGATTCCTCAGGATCTCAAACAAATAAATGAATAAATAAATAAATAATGTTTTCAACATTTTTTAACTCTGCCGTCGCCGGTCCCAAGACCGTGCTGTGAAAAGAGGAGGGTCAGATGCTGGGACAAGCAAACCAGCTCTGTAAAAACTATTTGCTACTGCGGTCAGGGAGGGCCTTGGAAAAGCTCATTGGGATTCCTCAGGATCTCAAACAAATAAATGAATAAATAAATAATGTTTTCAACATTTTTTTAACTCTGCCGTGGCCCGGTCCCAAGCCCGTACTGTGAAAAGAAGAGGGTCAGATGCTGGGACAAGCAAACCAGCTCTGTAAAAAAAAACTATTTGCTACTGCGGTCAGGGAGGGCCTTGGAAAAGCTCATTGGGATTCCTCAGGATCTCAAACAAATAAATGAATAAATAAATAATGTTTTCAACATTTTTTAACTCTGCCGTGGCCGGTCCCAAGCCCGTGCTGTGAAAAGAAGAGGGTCAGATGCTGGGACAAGCAAACCAGCTCTGTAAAAAAAAACTATTTGCTACTGCGGTAAGGGAGGGCCTTGGAAAAGCTCATTGGAATTCCTCAGGATCTCAAACAAATAAATGAATAAATAAATAATGTTTTCAACATTTTTTTAACTCTGCCGTGGCCGGTCCCAAGCCCGTGCTGTGAAAAGAGGAGGGTCAGATGCTGGGACAAGCAAACCAGCTCTGTAAAAACTATTTGCTACTGCGGTCAGGGAGGGCCTTGGAAAAGCTCATTGGGATTCCTCAGGATCTCAAACAAATAAATGAATAAATAAATAATGTTTTCAACATTTTTTAACTCTGCCGTGGCCGGTCCCAAGCCCGTGCTGTGAAAAGAGGAGGGTCAGATGCTGGGACAAGCAAACCAGCTCTGTAAAAAAAACTATTTGCTACTGCGGTCAGGGAGGGCCTTGGAAAAGCTCATTGGGATTCCTCAGAATCTCAAACAAATAAATGAATAAATAAATAAATAATGTTTTCAACATGTTTTAACTCTGCCGTGGCCGGTCCCAAGCCCGTGCTGTGAAAAGAGGAGGGTCAGATGTTGGGACAAGCAAACCAGCTCTGTAAAAACTATTTGCTACTGCGGTCAGGGAGGGCCTTGGAAAAGCTCATTGGGATTCCTCAGGATCTCAAACAAATAAATGAATAAATAAATAATGTTTTCAACATTTTTTTAACTCTGCCGTGGCCGGTCCCAAGCCCGTGCTGTGAAAAGAGGAGGGTCAGATGCTGGGATAAGCAAACCAGCTCTGTAAAAACTATTTGATACTGCAGTCAGGGAGGGCCTTGGAAAAGCTCATTGGGATTCCTCAGGATCTCAAACAAATAAATAAATAAATAAATAAATAATGTTTTCAACATTTTTTTAACTCTGCCGTGGCCGGTCCCAAGCCCGTGCTGTGAAAAAAGGAGGGTCATATGTTGGGACAAGCAAACCAGCTCTGTAAAAACTATTTGCTACTGCGGTCAGGGAGGGCCTTGGAAAAGCTCATTGGGATTCCTCAGGATCTCAAACAAATAAATGAATAAATAAACAATGTTTTCAACATTTTTTTAACTCTGCCGTGGCCGGTCCCAAGCCCGTGCTGTGAAAAGAGGAGGGTCAGATGCTGGGACAAGCAAACCAGCTCTGTAAAAACTATTTTCTACTGAGGTCAGGAAGGGCCTTGGAAAAGCTCATTGGGATTCCCCAGGATCTCAAACAAATAAATGAATAAATAAATAAATAATGTTTTCAACATTTTTTAACTCTGCCGTCGCCGGTCCCAAGCCCGTGCTGTGAAAAGAGGAGGGTCAGATGCTGGGACAAGCAAACCAGCTCTGTAAAAACTATTTGCTACTACGGTCAGGGAGGGCCTTGGAAAAGCTCATTGGGATTCCTCAGGATCTCAAACAAATAAATGAATAAATAAATAATGTTTTCAACATTTTTTTAACTCTGCCGTGGCCGGTCCCAAGCCCGTGCTGTGAAAAGAGGAGGGTCAGATGCTGGGACAAGCAAACCAGCTCTGTAAAAACTATTTTCTACTGAGGTCAGGAAGGGCCTTGGAAAAGCTCATTGGGATTCCTCAGGATCTCAAACAAATAAATGAATAAATAAATAAATAATGTTTTCAACATTTTTTAACTCTGCCGTCGCCGGTCCCAAGACCGTGCTGTGAAAAGAGGAGGGTCAGATGCTGGGACAAGCAAACCAGCTCTGTAAAAACTATTTGCTACTGCGGTCAGGGAGGGCCTTGGAAAAGCTCATTGGGATTCCTCAGGATCTCAAACAAATAAATGAATAAATAAATAATGTTTTCAACATTTTTTTAACTCTGCCGTGGCCCGGTCCCAAGCCCGTACTGTGAAAAGAAGAGGGTCAGATGCTGGGACAAGCAAACCAGCTCTGTAAAAAAAAACTATTTGCTACTGCGGTCAGGGAGGGCCTTGGAAAAGCTCATTGGGATTCCTCAGGATCTCAAACAAATAAATGAATAAATAAATAATGTTTTCAACATTTTTTTAACTCTGCCGTGGCCGGTCCCAAGCCCGTGCTGTGAAAAGAAGAGGGTCAGATGCTGGGACAAGCAAACCAGCTCTGTAAAAAAAACTATTTGCTACTGCGGTCAGGGAGGGTCTTGGAAAAGCTCATTGGGATTCCTCAGAATCTCAAACAAATAAATGAATAAATAAATAAATTATGTTTTCAACATTTTTAACTCTGCCGTGGCCGGTCCCAAGCGCGTGCTGTGAAAAGAGGAGGGTCAGATGTTGGGACAAGCAAACCAGCTCTGTAAAAACTATTTGCTACTGCGGTCAGGGGGGGCCTTGGAAAAGCTCATTGGGATTCCTCAGGATCTCAAACAAATAAATGAATAAATAAATAATGTTTTCAACATTTTTTTAACTCTGCCGTGGCCGGTCCCAAGCCCGTGCTGTGAAAAGAGGAGGGTCAGATGCTGGGACAGGCAAACCAGCTCTGTAAAAACTATTTTCTACTGAGGTCAGGAAGGGCCTTGGAAAAGCTCATTGGGATTCCTCAGGATCTCAAACAAATAAATGAATAAATAAATAAATAATGTTTTCAACATTTTTTAACTCTGCCGTCGCCGGTCCCAAGCCCGTGCTGTGAAAAGAGGAGGGTCAGATGCTGGGACAAGCAAACCAGCTCTGTAAAAACTATTTGCTACTGCGGTCAGGGAGGGCCTTGGAAAAGCTCATTGGGATTCCTCAGGATCTCAAACAAATAAATTAATAAATAAATAATGTTTTCAACATTTTTTTAACTCTGCCGTGGCCGGTCCCAAGCCCGTGCTGTGAAAAGAGGAGGGTCAGATGCTGGGATACGCAAACCAGCTCTGTAAAAACTATTTGATACTGAAGTCAGGGAGGGCCTTGGAAAAGCTCATTGGGATTCCTCAGGATCTCAAACAAATAAATGAATAAATAAATAAATAATGTTTTCAACATTTTTTTAACTCTGCCGTGGCCGGTCCCAAGCCCGTGCTGTGAAAAGAGGAGGGTCAGATGCTGGGACAAGCAAACCAGCTCTGTAAAAACTATTTGCTACTGCGGTCAGGGAGGGCCTTGGAAAAGCTCATTGGGATTCCTCAGGATCTCAAACAAATAAATGAATAAATAAATAATGTTTTCAACATTTTTTAACTCTGCCGTGGCCGGTCCCAAGCCCGTGCTGTGAAAAGAGGAGGGTCAGATGCTGGGACAAGCAAACCAGCTCTGTAAAAACTATTTGCTACTGCGGTCAGGGAGGGCCTTGGAAAAGCTCATTGGGATTCCTCAGAATCTCAAACAAATAAATGAATAAATAAATAAATAATGTTTTCAACATTTTTTAACTCTGCCGTGGCCGGTCCCAAGCCCGTGCTTTGAAAAGAGGAGTGTCAGATGTTGGGACAAGCAAACCAGCTCTGTAAAAACTATTTGCTACTGTGGTCAGGGAGGGCCTTGGAAAAGCTCATTGGGATTCCTCAGGATCTCAAACAAATAAATGAATAAATAAATAAATATTGTTTTCAACATTTTTTAACTCTGTCGTCGCCGGTCCCAAGCCCGTGCTGTGAAAAGAGGAGGGTCAGATGCTGGGACAAGCAAACCAGCTCTGTAAAAACTATTTGCTACTGCGGTCAGGGAGGGCCTTGGAAAAGCTCATTGGGATTCCTCAGGATCTCAAACAAATAAATGAATAAATAAATAATGTTTTCAACATTTTTTTAACTCTGCCGTGGCCGGTCCCAAGCCCGTGCTGTGAAAAGAGGAGGGTCAGATGCTGGGACAAGCAAACCAGCTCTGTAAAAACTATTTGCTACTGCGGTCAGGGAGGGCCTTGGAAAAGCTCATTGGGATTCCTCAGGATCTCAAACAAATAAATGAATAAATAAATAATGTTTTCAACATTTTTTTAACTCTGCCGTGGCCGGTCCCAAGCCCGTGCTGTGAAAAGAGGAGGGTCAGATGCTGGGATAAGCAAACCAGCTCTGTAAAAACTATTTGATACTGCAGTCAGGGAGGGCCTTGGAAAAGCTCATTGGGATTCCTCAGGATCTCAAACAAATAAATGAATAAATAAATAAATAATGTTTTCAACATTTTTTTAACTCTGCCGTGGCCGGTCCCAAGCTCGTGCTGTGAAAAGAGGAGGGTCAGATGCTGGGACAAGCAAACCAGCTCTGTAAAAACTATTTGCTACTGCGGTCAGGGAGGGCCTTGGAAAAGCTCATTGGGATTCCTCAGGATCTCAAACAAATAAATGAATAAATAAATAATGTTTTCAACATTTTTTTAACTCTGCCGTGGCCGGTCCCAAGCCCGTGCTGTGAAAAGAGGAGGGTCAGATGCTGGGACAAGCAAACCAGCTCTGTAAAAACTATTTTCTACTGAGGTCAGGAAGGGCCTTGGAAAAGCTCATTGGGATTCCTCAGGATCTCAAACAAATAAATAAATAAATAAATAATGTTTTCAACATTTTTTAACTCTGCCGTGGCTGGTCCCAAGCCCGTGCTGTGAAAAGAGGAGGGTCAGATGCTGGGACAAGCAAACCAGCTCTGTAAAAACTATTTGCTACTGCGGTCAGGGAGGGCCTTGGAAAAGCTCATTGGGATTCCTCAGGATCTCAAACAAATAAATGAATAAATAAATAATGTTTTCAACATTTTTTTAACTCTGCCGTGGCCGGTCCCAAGCCCGTGCTGTGAAAAGAGGAGGGTCAGATGCTGGGATAAGCAAACCAGCTCTGTAAAAACTATTTGATACTGCAGTCAGGGAGGGCCTTGGAAAAGCTCATTGGGATTCCTCAGGATCTCAAACAAATAAATGAATAAATAAATAAATAATGTTTTCAACATTTTTTTAACTCTGCCGTGGCCGGTCCCAAGCCCGTGCTGTGAAAAGAGGAGGGTCAGATGCTGGGATAAGCAAACCAACTCTGTAAAAACTATTTGCTACTGCAGTCAGGGAGGGCCTTGGAAAAGCTCATTGGGATTCCTCAGGATCTCAAACAAATAAATGAATAAATAATGTTTTCAACATTTTTTTAACTCTGCCGTGGTCTGTCCCAAGCCCGTGCTGTGAAAAGAGGAGGGTCAGATGCTGGGACAAGCAAACCAGCTCTGTAAAAACTATTTGCTACTGCGGTCAGGGAGGGCCTTGGAAAAGCTCATTGGGATTCCTCAGGATCTCAAACAAATAAATGAATAAATAAATAATGTTTTCAACATTTTTTTAACTCTGCAGTGGCCGGTCCCAAGCCAGTGCTGTGAAAAGAGGAGGGTCAGATGCTGGGACAAGCAAACCAGCTCTGTAAAAATGATTTGCTACCGCGGTCAGGGAGGGCCTTGGAAAAGCTCATTGGGATTCCTCAGGATCTCAAACAAATAAATGAATAAATAAATAATGTTTTCAACATTTTTTTAACTCTGCCGTGGCCGGTCCCAAGCCCGTGCTGTGAAAAGAAGAGGGTCAGATGCTGGGACAAGCAAACCAGCTCTGTAAAAAAACTATTTGCTACTGCGGTCAGGGAGGGCCTTGGAAAAGCTCATTGGGATTCCTCAGAATCTCAAACAAATAAATGAATAAATAAATAAATAATGTTTTCAACATTTTTTAACTCTGCCGTTGCCGGTCCCAAGCCCGTGCTGTGAAAAGAGGAGGGTCAGATGCTGGGACAAGCAAACCAGCTCTGTAAAAACTATTTTCTACTGAGGTCAGGAAGGGCCTTGGAAAAGCTCATTGGGATTCCTCAGGATCTCAAACAAATAAATGAATAAATAAATAAATAATGTTTTCAACATTTTTTAACTCTGCCGTCGCCGGTCCCAAGCCCGTGCTGTGAAAAGAGGAGGGTCAGATGCTGGGACAAGCAAACCAGCTCTGTAAAAACTATTTGCTACTGCGGTCAGGGAGGGCCTTGGAAAAGCTCATTGGGATTCCTCAGGATCTCAAACAAATAAATGAATAAATAAATAATGTTTTCAAAATTTTTTTAACTCTGCCGTGGCCGGTCCCAAGCCCGTGCTGTGAAAAGAGGAGCGTCAGATGCTGGGATAAGCAAACCAGCTCTGTAAAAACTATTTGATACTGCAGTCAGGGAGGGCCTTGGAAAAGCTCATTGGGATTCCTCAGGATCTCAAACAAATAAATGAATAAATAAATAAATAATGTTTTCAACATTTTTTTAACTCTGCCGTGGCCGGTCCCAAGCCCGTGCTGTGAAAAGAGGAGGGTCAGATGCTGGGACAAGCAAACCAGCTCTGTAAAAACTATTTGCTACTGCGGTCAGGGAGGGCCTTGGAAAAGCTCATTGGGATTCCTCAGGATCTCAAACAAATAAATGAATAAATAAATAATGTTTTCAACATTTTTTAACTCTGCCGTGGCCGGTCCCAAGCCCGTGCTGTGAAAAGAGGAGGGTCAGATGCTGGGACAAGCAAACCAGCTCTGTAAAAAAAACTATTTGCTACTGCGGTCAGGGAGGGCCTTGGAAAAGCTCATTGGGATTCCTCAGAATCTCAAACAAATAAATGAATAAATAAATAAATAATGTTTTCAACATTTTTTAACTCTGCCGTGGCTGGTCCCAAGCCCGTGCTGTGAAAAGAGGAGGGTCAGATGTTGGGACAAGCAAACCAGCTCTGTAAAAACTATTTGCTACTGCGGTCAGGGAGGGACTTGGAAAAGCTCATTGGGGTTCCTCAGGATCTCAAACAAATAAATGAATAAATAAATAATGTTTTCAACATTTTTTTAACTCTGCCGTGGCCGGTCCCAAGCCCGTGCTGTGAAAAGAGGAGGGTCAGATGCTGGGACAAGCAAACCAGCTCTGTAAAAACTATTTTCTACTGAGTACAGGAAGGGCCTTGGAAAAGCTCATTGGGATTCCTCAGGATCTCAAACAAATAAATGAATAAATAAATAAATAATGTTTTCAACATTTTTTAACTCTGCCGTCGCCGGTCCCAAGCCCGTGCTGTGAAAAGAGGAGGGTCAGATGCTGGGACAAGCAAACCAGCTCTGTAAAAACTATTTGCTACTGCGGTCAGGGAGGGCCTTGGAAAAGCTCATTGGGATTCCTCAGGATCTCAAACACATAAATGAATAAATAAATAAAGAATGTTTTCAACATTTTTTTAACTCTGCCGTGGCTGGTCCCAAGCCCGTGCTGTGAAAAGAGGAGGGTCAGATGCTGGGACAAGCAAACCAGCTCTGTAAAAACTATTTGCTACTGCAGTCAGGGAGGGCCTTGGAAAAGCTCATTGGGATTCCTCAGGATCTCAAACAAATAAATGAATAAATAATGTTTTCAACATTTTTTTAACTCTGCCGTGGCCGGTCCCAAGCCTGTGCTATGAAAAGAGGAGGGTCAGATGCTGGGATAAGCAAACCAGCTCTGTAAAAACTATTTGATACTGCAGTCAGGGAGGGCCTTGGAAAAGCTCATTGGGATTCCTCAGGATCTCAAACAAATAAATGAATAAATAAATAAATAATGTTTTCAACATTTTTTTAACTCTGCCGTGGCCGGTCCCAAGCCCGTGCTGTGAAAAGAGGAGGGTCAGATGCTGGGACAAGCAAACCAGCTCTGTAAAAACTATTTGCTACTGCGGTCAGGGAGGGCCTTGGAAAAGCTCATTGGGATTCCTCAGGATCTCAAACAAATAAATGAATAAATAAATAAATAATGTTTTCAACATTTTTTAACTCTGCCGTCGCCGGTCCCAAGCCCGTGCTGTGAAAAGAGGAGGGTCAGATGCTGGGACAAGCAAACCAGCTCTGTAAAAACTATTTGCTACTGCGGTCAGGGAGGGCCTTGGAAAAGCTCATTGGGATTCCTCAGGATCTCAAACAAATAAATGAATAAATAAATAATGTTTTCAACATTTTTTTAACTCTGCCGTGGCCGGTCCCAAGCCCGTGCTGTGAAAAGAGGAGGGTCAGATGCTGGGATAAGCAAACCAGCTCTGTAAAAACTATTTGATACTGCAGTCAGGGAGGGCCTTGGAAAAGCTCATTGGGATTCCTCAGGATCTCAAACAAATAAATGAATAAATAAATAAATAATGTTTTCAACATTTTTTTAACTCTGCCGTGGCCGGTCCCAAGCCCGTGCTGTGAAAAGAGGAGGGTCAGATGCTGGGACAAGCAAACCAGCTCTGTAAAAACTATTTGCTACTGCGGTCAGGGAGGGCCTTGGAAAAGCTCATTGGGATTCCTCAGGATCTCAAACAAATAAATGAATAAATAAATAATGTTTTCAACATTTCTTAACTCTGCCATGGCCGGTCCCAAGCCTGTGCTGTGAATAGAGGAGGGTCAGATGCTGGGATAAGCAAACCAGCTCTGTAAAAACTATTTGCTACTGCGGTCAGGGAGGGCCTTGGAAAAGCTCATTGGGATTCCTCAGGATCTCAAACAAATAAATGAATAAATAAATAATGTTTTCAACATTTTTTAACTCTGCCGTGGCCGGTCCCAAGCCCGTGCTGTGAAAAGAAGAGGGTCAGATGCTGGGACAAGCAAACCAGCTCTGTAAAAAAAACTATTTGCTACTGCGGTCAGGGAGGGCCTTGGAAAAGCTCATTGGGATTCCTCAGAATCTCAAACAAATAAATGAATAAATAAATAAATAATGTTTTCAACATTTTTTAACTCTGCCGTGGCCGGTCCCAAGCCCGTGCTGTGAAAAGAGGAGGGTCAGATGTTGGGACAAGCAAACCAGCTCTGTAAAAACTATTTGCTACTGCGGTCAGGGAGGGCCTTGGAAAAGCTCATTGGGATTCCTCAGGATCTCAAACAAATAAATGAATAAATAAATAATGTTTTCAACATTTTTTTAACTCTGCCGTGGCCGGTCCCAAGCCCGTGCTGTGAAAAGAGGAGGGTCAGATGCTGGGATAAGCAAACCAGCTCTGTAAAAACTATTTGATACTGCAGTCAGGGAGGGCCTTGGAAAAGGTCATTGGGATTCCTCAGGATCTCAAACAAATAAATGAATAAATAAATAAATAATGTTTTCAACATTTTTTTAACTCTGCCGTGGCCGGTCCCAAGCCCGTGCTGTGAAAAAAGGAGGGTCATATGTTGGGACAAGCAAACCAGCTCTGTAAAAACTATTTGCTACTGCGGTCAGGGAGGGCCTTGGAAAAGCTCATTGGGATTCCTCAGGATCTCAAACAAATAAATGAATAAATAAACAATGTTTTCAACATTTTTTTAACTCTGCCGTGGCCGGTCCCAAGCCCGTGCTGTGAAAAGAGGAGGGTCAGATGCTGGGACAAGCAAACCAGCTCTGTAAAAACTATTTTCTACTGAGGTCAGGAAGGGCCTTGGAAAAGCTCATTGGGATTCCCCAGGATCTCAAACAAATAAATGAATAAATAAATAAATAATGTTTTCAACATTTTTTAACTCTGCCGTCGCCGGTCCCAGGCCCGTGCTGTGAAAAGAGGAGGGTCAGATGCTGGGACAAGCAAACCAGCTCTGTAAAAACTATTTGCTACTACGGTCAGGGAGGGCCTTGGAAAAGCTCATTGGGATTCCTCAGGATCTCAAACAAATAAATGAATAAATAAATAATGTTTTCAACATTTTTTTAACTCTGCCGTGGCCGGTCCCAAGCCCGTGCTGTGAAAAGAGGAGGGTCAGATGCTGGGACAAGCAAACCAGCTCTGTAAAAACTATTTTCTACTGAGGTCAGGAAGGGCCTTGGAAAAGCTCATTGGGATTCCTCAGGATCTCAAACAAATAAATGAATAAATAAATAAATAATGTTTTCAACATTTTTTAACTCTGCCGTCGCCGGTCCCAAGCCCGTGCTGTGAAAAGAGGAGGGTCAGATGCTGGGACAAGCAAACCAGCTCTGTAAAAACTATTTGCTACTACGGTCAGGGAGGGCCTTGGAAAAGCTCATTGGGATTCCTCAGGATCTCAAACAAATAAATGAATAAATAAATAATGTTTTCAACATTTTTTTAACTCTGCCGTGGCCCAGTCCCAAGCCCGTACTGTGAAAAGAAGAGGGTCAGATGCTGGGACAAGCAAACCAGCTCTGTAAAAAAAAACTATTTGCTACTGCGGTCAGGGAGGGCCTTGGAAAAGCTCATTGGGATTCCTCAGGATCTCAAACAAATAAATGAATAAATAAATAATGTTTTCAACATTTTTTTAACTCTGCCGTGGCCGGTCCCAAGCCCGTGCTGTGAAAAGAAGAGGGTCAGATGCTGGGACAAGCAAACCAGCTCTGTAAAAAAAACTATTTGCTACTGCGGTCAGGGAGGGTCTTGGAAAAGCTCATTGGGATTCCTCAGAATTTTCAAACAAATAAATGAATAAATAAATAAATTATGTTTTCAACATTTTTAACTCTGCCGTGGCCGGTCCCAAGCGCGTGCTGTGAAAAGAGGAGGGTCAGATGTTGGGACAAGCAAACCAGCTCTGTAAAAACTATTTGCTACTGCGGTCAGGGGGGGCCTTGGAAAAGCTCATTGGGATTCCTCAGGATCTCAAACAAATAAATGAATAAATAAATAATGTTTTCAACATTTTTTTAACTCTGCCGTGGCCGGTCCCAAGCCCGTGCTGTGAAAAGAGGAGGGTCAGATGCTGGGACAGGCAAACCAGCTCTGTAAAAACTATTTTCTACTGAGGTCAGGAAGGGCCTTGGAAAAGCTCATTGGGATTCCTCAGGATCTCAAACAAATAAATGAATAAATAAATAAATAATGTTTTCAACATTTTTTAACTCTGCCGTGGCCGGTCCCAAGCCCGTGCTGTGAAAAGAGGAGTGTCAGATGCTGGGATACGCAAACCAGCTCTGTAAAAACTATTTGATACTGAAGTCAGGGAGGGCCTTGGAAAAGCTCATTGGGATTCCTCAGGATCTCAAACAAATAAATGAATAAATAAATAAATAATGTTTTCAACATTTTTTTTAACTCTGCCGTGGCCGGTCCCAAGCCCGTGCTGTGAAAAGAGGAGGGTCAGATGCTGGGACAAGCAAACCAGCTCTGTAAAAACTATTTGCTACTGCGGTCAGGGAGGGCCTTGGAAAAGCTCATTGGGATTCCTCAGGATCTCAAACAAATAAATGAATAAATAAATAATGTTTTCAACATTTTTTAACTCTGCCGTGGCCGGTCCCAAGCCCGTGCTGTGAAAAGAGGAGGGTCAGATGCTGGGACAAGCAAACCAGCTCTGTAAAAACTATTTGCTACTGCGGTCAGGGAGGGCCTTGGAAAAGCTCATTGGGATTCCTCAGAATCTCAAACAAATAAATGAATAAATAAATAAATAATGTTTTCAACATTTTTTAACTCTGCCGTGGCCGGTCCCAAGCCCGTGCTTTGAAAAGAGGAGGGTCAGATGTTGGGACAAGCAAACCAGCTCTGTAAAAACTATTTGCTACTGTGGTCAGGGAGGGCCTTGGAAAAGCTCATTGGGATTCCTCAGGATCTCAAACAAATAAATGAATAAATAAATAAATAATGTTTTCAACATTTTTTAACTCTGCCGTCGCCGGTCCCAAGCCCGTGCTGTGAAAAGAGGAGGGTCAGATGCTGGGACAAGCAAACCAGCTCTGTAAAAACTATTTGCTACTGCGGTCAGGGAGGGCCTTGGAAAAGCTCATTGGGATTCCTCAGGATCTCAAACAAATAAATGAATAAATAAATAATGTTTTCAACATTTTTTTAACTCTGCCGTGGCCGGTCCCAAGCCCGTGCTGTGAAAAGAGGAGGGTCAGATGCTGGGACAAGCAAACCAGCTCTGTAAAAACTATTTGCTACTGCGGTCAGGGAGGGCCTTGGAAAAGCTCATTGGGATTCCTCAGGATCTCAAACAAATAAATGAATAAATAAATAATGTTTTCAACATTTTTTTAACTCTGCCGTGGCCGGTCCCAAGCCCGTGCTGTGAAAAGAGGAGGGTCAGATGCTGGGATAAGCAAACCAGCTCTGTAAAAACTATTTGATACTGCAGTCAGGGAGGGCCTTGGAAAAGCTCATTGGGATTCCTCAGGATCTCAAACAAATAAATGAATAAATAAATAAATAATGTTTTCAACATTTTTTTAACTCTGCCGTGGCCGGTCCCAAGCTCGTGCTGTGAAAAGAGGAGGGTCAGATGCTGGGACAAGCAAACCAGCTCTGTAAAAACTATTTGCTACTGCGGTCAGGGAGGGCCTTGGAAAAGCTCATTGGGATTCCTCAGGATCTCAAACAAATAAATGAATAAATAAATAATGTTTTCAACATTTTTTAACTCTGCCGTGGCCGGTCCCAAGCCCGTGCTGTGAAAAGAGGAGGGTCAGATGCTGGGACAGGCAAACCAGCTCTGTAAAAACTATTTTCTACTGAGGTCAGGAAGGGCCTTGGAAAAGCTCATTGGGATTCCTCAGGATCTCAAACAAATAAATGAATAAATAAATAAATAATGTTTTCAACATTTTTTAACTCTGCCGTCGCCGGTCCCAAGCCCGTGCTGTGAAAAGAGGAGGGTCAGATGCTGGGACAAGCAAACCAGCTCTGTAAAAACTATTTGCTACTGCGGTCAGGGATGGCCTTGGAAAAGCTCATTGGGATTCCTCAGGATCTCAAACAAATAAATGAATAAATAAATAATGTTTTCAACATTTTTTTAACTCTGCCGTGGCCGGTCCCAAGCCCGTGCTGTGAAAAGAGGAGGGTCAGATGCTGGGATACGCAAACCAGCTCTGTAAAAACTATTTGATACTGAAGTCAGGGAGGGCCTTGGAAAAGCTCATTGGGATTCCTCAGGATCTCAAACAAATAAATGAATAAATAAATAAATAATGTTTTCAACATTTTTTTAACTCTGCCGTGGCCGGTCCCAAGCCCGTGCTGTGAAAAGAGGAGGGTCAGATGCTGGGACAAGCAAACCAGCTCTGTAAAAACTATTTGCTACTGCGGTCAGGGAGGGCCTTGGAAAAGCTCATTGGGATTCCTCAGGATCTCAAACAAATAAATGAATAAATAAATAATGTTTTCAACATTTTTTAACTCTGCCGTGGCCGGTCCCAAGCCCGTGCTGTGAAAAGAGGAGGGTCAGATGCTGGGACAAGCAAACCAGCTCTGTAAAAACTATTTGCTACTGCGGTCAGGGAGGGCCTTGGAAAAGCTCATTGGGATTCCTCAGAATCTCAAACAAATAAATGAATAAATAAATAAATAATGTTTTCAACATTTTTTAACTCTGCCGTGGCCGGTCCCAAGCCCGTGCTTTGAAAAGAGGAGGGTCAGATGTTGGGACAAGCAAACCAGCTCTGTAAAAACTATTTGCTACTGTGGTCAGGGAGGGCCTTGGAAAAGCTCATTGGGATTCCTCAGGATCTCAAACAAATAAATGAATAAATAAATAAATAATGTTTTCAACATTTTTTAACTCTGCCGTCGCCGGTCCCAAGCCCGTGCTGTGAAAAGAGGAGGGTCAGATGCTGGGACAAGCAAACCAGCTCTGTAAAAACTATTTGCTACTGCGGTCAGGGAGGGCCTTGGAAAAGCTCATTGGGATTCCTCAGGATCTCAAACAAATAAATGAATAAATAAATAATGTTTTCAACATTTTTTTAACTCTGCCGTGGCCGGTCCCAAGCCCGTGCTGTGAAAAGAGGAGGGTCAGATGCTGGGACAAGCAAACCAGCTCTGTAAAAACTATTTGCTACTGCGGTCAGGGAGGGCCTTGGAAAAGCTCATTGGGATTCCTCAGGATCTCAAACAAATAAATGAATAAATAAATAAATAATGTTTTCAACATTTTTTTAACTCTGCCGTGGCCGGTCCCAAGCTCGTGCTGTGAAAAGAGGAGGGTCAGATGCTGGGACAAGCAAACCAGCTCTGTAAAAACTATTTGTTACTGCGGTCAGGGAGGGCCTTGGAAAAGCTCATTGGGATTCCTCAGGATCTCAAACAAATAAATGAATAAATAAATAATGTTTTCAACATTTTTTAACTCTGCCGTGGCCGGTCCCAAGCCCGTGCTGTGAAAAGAGGAGGGTCAGATGCTGGGACAAGCAAACCAGCTCTGTAAAAACTATTTTCTACTGAGGTCAGGAAGGGCCTTGGAAAAGCTCATTGGGATTCCTCAGGATCTCAAACAAATAAATGAATAAATAAATAAATAATGTTTTCAACATTTTTTAACTCTGCCGTCGCCGGTCCCAAGCCCGTGCTGTGAAAAGAGGAGGGTCAGATGCTGGGACAAGCAAACCAGCTCTGTAAAAACTATTTGCTACTGCGGTCAGGGAGGGCCTTGGAAAAGCTCATTGGGATTCCTCAGGATCTCAAACAAATAAATGAATAAATAAATAATGTTTTCAACATTTTTTTAACTCTGCCGTGGCCGGTCCCAAGCCTGTGCTATGAAAAGAGGAGGGTCAGATGCTGGGATAAGCAAACCAGCTCTGTAAAAACTATTTGATACTGCAGTCAGGGAGGGCCTTGGAAAAGCTCATTGGGATTCCTCAGGATCTCAAACAAATAAATGAATAAATAAATAAATAATGTTTTCAACATTTTTTTAACTCTGCCGTGGCCGGTCCCAAGCCCGTGCTGTGAAAAGAGGAGGGTCAGATGCTGGGACAAGCAAACCAGCTCTGTAAAAACTATTTGCTACTGCAGTCAGGGAGGGCCTTGGAAAAGCTCATTGGAATTCCTCAGGATCTCAAACAAATAAATGAATAAATAATGTTTTCAACATTTTTTTAACTCTGCCGTGGTCTGTCCCAAGCCCGTGCTGTGAAAAGAGGAGGGTCAGATGCTGGGACAAGCAAACCAGCTCTGTAAAAACTATTTGCTACTGCGGTCAGGGAGGGCCTTGGAAAAGCTCATTGGGATTCCTCAGGATCTCAAACAAATAAATGAATAAATAAATAAATAATGTTTTCAACATTTTTTAACTCTGCCGTGGCTGGTCCCAAGCCCGTGCTGTGAATAGAGGAGGGTCAGATGCTGGGATAAGCAAACCAGCTCTGTAAAAACTATTTGCTACTGCGGTCAGGGAGGGCCTTGGAAAAGCTCATTGGGATTCCTCAGGATCTCAAACAAATAAATGAATAAATAAATAATGTTTTCAACATTTTTTAACTCTGCCGTGGCCGGTCCCAAGCCCGTGCTGTGAAAAGAGGAGGGTCAGATGCTGGGACAAGCAAACCAGCTCTGTAAAAACTATTTGCTACTGCGGTCAGGGAGGGCCTTGGAAAAGCTCATTGGGATTCCTCAGGATCTCAAACAAATAAATGAATAAATAAATAATGTTTTCAACATTTCTTAACTCTGCCATGGCCGGTCCCAAGCCTGTGCTGTGAATAGAGGAGGGTCAGATGCTGGGATAAGCAAACCAGCTCTGTAAAAACTATTTGCTACTGCGGTCAGGGAGGGCCTTGGAAAAGCTCATTGGGATTCCTCAGGATCTCAAACAAATAAATGAATAAATAAATAATGTTTTCAACATTTTTTAACTCTGCCGTGGCCGGTCCCAAGCCCGTGCTGTGAAAAGAAGAGGGTCAGATGCTGGGACAAGCAAACCAGCTCTGTAAAAAAAACTATTTGCTACTGCGGTCAGGGAGGGCCTTGGAAAAGCTCATTGGGATTCCTCAGAATCTCAAACAAATAAATGAATAAATAAATAAATAATGTTTTCAACATTTTTTAACTCTGCCGTGGCCGGTCCCAAGCCCGTGCTGTGAAAAGAGGAGGGTCAGATGTTGGGACAAGCAAACCAGCTCTGTAAAAACTATTTGCTACTGCGGTCAGGGAGGGCCTTGGAAAAGCTCATTGGGATTCCTCAGGATCTCAAACAAATAAATGAATAAATAAATAATGTTTTCAACATTTTTTTAACTCTGCCGTGGCCGGTCCCAAGCCCGTGCTGTGAAAAGAGGAGGGTCAGATGCTGGGATAAGCAAACCAGCTCTGTAAAAACTATTTGATACTGCAGTCAGGGAGGGCCTTGGAAAAGGTCATTGGGATTCCTCAGGATCTCAAACAAATAAATGAATAAATAAATAAATAATGTTTTCAACATTTTTTTAACTCTGCCGTGGCCGGTCCCAAGCCCGTGCTGTGAAAAAAGGAGGGTCATATGTTGGGACAAGCAAACCAGCTCTGTAAAAACTATTTGCTACTGCGGTCAGGGAGGGCCTTGGAAAAGCTCATTGGGATTCCTCAGGATCTCAAACAAATAAATGAATAAATAAACAATGTTTTCAACATTTTTTTAACTCTGCCGTGGCCGGTCCCAAGCCCGTGCTGTGAAAAGAGGAGGGTCAGATGCTGGGACAAGCAAACCAGCTCTGTAAAAACTATTTTCTACTGAGGTCAGGAAGGGCCTTGGAAAAGCTCATTGGGATTCCCCAGGATCTCAAACAAATAAATGAATAAATAAATAAATAATGTTTTCAACATTTTTTAACTCTGCCGTCGCCGGTCCCAGGCCCGTGCTGTGAAAAGAGGAGGGTCAGATGCTGGGACAAGCAAACCAGCTCTGTAAAAACTATTTGCTACTACGGTCAGGGAGGGCCTTGGAAAAGCTCATTGGGATTCCTCAGGATCTCAAACAAATAAATGAATAAATAAATAATGTTTTCAACATTTTTTTAACTCTGCCGTGGCCGGTCCCAAGCCCGTGCTGTGAAAAGAGGAGGGTCAGATGCTGGGACAAGCAAACCAGCTCTGTAAAAACTATTTTCTACTGAGGTCAGGAAGGGCCTTGGAAAAGCTCATTGGGATTCCTCAGGATCTCAAACAAATAAATGAATAAATAAATAAATAATGTTTTCAACATTTTTTAACTCTGCCGTCGCCGGTCCCAAGCCCGTGCTGTGAAAAGAGGAGGGTCAGATGCTGGGACAAGCAAACCAGCTCTGTAAAAACTATTTGCTACTGCGGTCAGGGAGGGCCTTGGAAAAGCTCATTGGGATTCCTCAGGATCTCAAACAAATAATTGAATAAATAAATAATGTTTTCAACATTTTTTTAACTCTGCCGTGGCCCAGTCCCAAGCCCGTACTGTGAAAAGAAGAGGGTCAGATGCTGGGACAAGCAAACCAGCTCTGTAAAAAAAAACTATTTGCTACTGCGGTCAGGGAGGGCCTTGGAAAAGCTCATTGGGATTCCTCAGGATCTCAAACAAATAAATGAATAAATAAATAATGTTTTCAACATTTTTTTAACTCTGCCGTGGCCGGTCCCAAGCCCGTGCTGTGAAAAGAAGAGGGTCAGATGCTGGGACAAGCAAACCAGCTCTGTAAAAAAAACTATTTGCTACTGCGGTCAGGGAGGGTCTTGGAAAAGCTCATTGGGATTCCTCAGAATCTCAAACAAATAAATGAATAAATAAATAAATTATGTTTTCAACATTTTTAACTCTGCCGTGGGTGGTCCCAAGCGCGTGCTGTGAAAAGAGGAGGGTCAGATGTTGGGACAAGCAAACCAGCTCTGTAAAAACTATTTGCTACTGCGGTCAGGGGGGCCTTTGAAAAGCTCATTGGGATTCCTCAGGATCTCAAACAAATAAATGAATAAATAAATAATGTTTTCAACATTTTTTTAACTCTGCCGTGGCCGGTCCCAAGCCCGTGCTGTGAAAAGAGGAGGGTCAGATGCTGGGACAGGCAAACCAGCTCTGTAAAAACTATTTTCTACTGAGGTCAGGAAGGGCCTTGGAAAAGCTCATTGGGATTCCTCAGGATCTCAAACAAATAAATGAATAAATAAATAAATAATGTTTTCAACATTTTTTAACTCTGCCGTGGCCGGTCCCAAGCCCGTGCTGTGAAAAGAGGAGGGTCAGATGCTGGGATACGCAAACCAGCTCTGTAAAAACTATTTGATACTGAAGTCAGGGAGGGCCTTGGAAAAGCTCATTGGGATTCCTCAGGATCTCAAACAAATAAATGAATAAATAAATAAATAATGTTTTCAACATTTTTTTAACTCTGCCGTGGCCGGTCCCAAGCCCGTGCTGTGAAAAGAGGAGGGTCAGATGCTGGGACAAGCAAACCAGCTCTGTAAAAACTATTTGCTACTGCGGTCAGGGAGGGCCTTGGAAAAGCTCATTGGGATTCCTCAGGATCTCAAACAAATAAATGAATAAATAAATAATGTTTTCAACATTTTTTAACTCTGCCGTGGCCGGTCCCAAGCCCGTGCTGTGAAAAGAGGAGGGTCAGATGCTGGGACAAGCAAACCAGCTCTGTAAAAACTATTTGCTACTGCGGTCAGGGAGGGCCTTGGAAAAGCTCATTGGGATTCCTCAGAATCTCAAACAAATAAATGAATAAATAAATAAATAATGTTTTCAACATTTTTTAACTCTGCCGTGGCCGGTCCCAAGCCCGTGCTTTGAAAAGAGGAGGGTCAGATGTTGGGACAAGCAAACCAGCTCTTTAAAAACTATTTGCTACTGTGGTCAGGGAGGGCCTTGGAAAAGCTCATTGGGATTCCTCAGGATCTCAAACAAATAAATGAATAAATAAATAAATAATGTTTTCAACATTTTTTAACTCTGCCGTCGCCGGTCCCAAGCCCGTGCTGTGAAAAGAGGAGGGTCAGATGCTGGGACAAGCAAACCAGCTCTGTAAAAACTATTTGCTACTGCGGTCAGGGAGGGCCTTGGAAAAGCTCATTGGGATTCCTCAGGATCTCAAACAAATAAATGAATAAATAAATAATGTTTTCAACATTTTTTTAACTCTGCCGTGGCCGGTCCCAAGCCCGTGCTGTGAAAAGAGGAGGGTCAGATGCTGGGACAAGCAAACCAGCTCTGTAAAAACTATTTGCTACTGCGGTCAGGGAGGGCCTTGGAAAAGCTCATTGGGATTCCTCAGGATCTCAAACAAATAAATGAATAAATAAATAATGTTTTCAACATTTTTTTAACTCTGCCGTGGCCGGTCCCAAGCCCGTGCTGTGAAAAGAGGAGGGTCAGATGCTGGGATAAGCAAACCAGCTCTGTAAAAACTATTTGATACTGCAGTCAGGGAGGGCCTTGGAAAAGCTCATTGGGATTCCTCAGGATCTCAAACAAATAAATGAATAAATAAATAAATAATGTTTTCAACATTTTTTTAACTCTGCCGTGGCTGGTCCCAAGCTCGTGCTGTGAAAAGAGGAGGGTCAGATGCTGGGACAAGCAAACCAGCTCTGTAAAAACTATTTGCTACTGCGGTCAGGGAGGGCCTTGGAAAAGCTCATTGGGATTCCTCAGGATCTCAAACAAATAAATGAATAAATAAATAATGTTTTCAACATTTTTTAACTCTGCCGTGGCCGGTCCCAAGCCCGTGCTGTGAAAAGAGGAGGGTCAGATGCTGGGACAGGCAAACCAGCTCTGTAAAAACTATTTTCTACTGAGGTCAGGAAGGGCCTTGGAAAAGCTCATTGGGATTCCTCAGGATCTCAAACAAATAAATGAATAAATAAATAAATAATGTTTCCAACATTTTTTAACTCTGCCGTGGCCGGTCCCAAGCCCGTGCTGTGAAAAGAGGAGGGTCAGATGCTGGGACAAGCAAACCAGCTCTGTAAAAAAAAACTATTTGCTACTGCGGTCAGGGAGGGCCTTGGAAAAGCTCATTGGGATTCCTCAGGATCTCAAACAAATAAATGAATAAATAAATAATGTTTTCAACATTTTTTTAACTCTGCCGTGGCCGGTCCCAAGCCCGTGCTGTGAAAAGAAGAGGGTCAGATGCTGGGACAAGCAAACCAGCTCTGTAAAAAAAACTATTTGCTACTGCGGTCAGGGAGGGTCTTGGAAAAGCTCATTGGGATTCCTCAGAATCTCAAACAAATAAATGAATAAATAAATAAATTATGTTTTCAACATTTTTAACTCTGCCGTGGGTGGTCCCAAGCGCGTGCTGTGAAAAGAGGAGGGTCAGATGTTGGGACAAGCAAACCAGCTCTGTAAAAACTATTTGCTACTGCGGTCAGGGGGGCCTTTGAAAAGCTCATTGGGATTCCTCAGGATCTCAAACAAATAAATGAATAAATAAATAATGTTTTCAACATTTTTTTAACTCTGCCGTGGCCGGTCCCAAGCCCGTGCTGTGAAAAGAGGAGGGTCAGATGCTGGGACAGGCAAACCAGCTCTGTAAAAACTATTTTCTACTGAGGTCAGGAAGGGCCTTGGAAAAGCTCATTGGGATTCCTCAGGATCTCAAACAAATAAATGAATAAATAAATAAATAATGTTTTCAACATTTTTTAACTCTGCCGTGGCCGGTCCCAAGCCCGTGCTGTGAAAAGAGGAGGGTCAGATGCTGGGATACGCAAACCAGCTCTGTAAAAACTATTTGATACTGAAGTCAGGGAGGGCCTTGGAAAAGCTCATTGGGATTCCTCAGGATCTCAAACAAATAAATGAATAAATAAATAAATAATGTTTTCAACATTTTTTAACTCTGCCGTGGCCGGTCCCAAGCCCGTGCTGTGAAAAGAGGAGGGTCAGATGCTGGGACAAGCAAACCAGCTCTATAAAAACTATTTGCTACTGCGGTCAGGGAGGGCCTTGGAAAAGCTCATTGGGATTCCTCAGAATCTCAAACAAATAAATGAATAAATAAATAAATAATGTTTTCAACATTTTTTAACTCTGCCGTGGCCGGTCCCAAGCCCGTGCTTTGAAAAGAGGAGGGTCAGATGTTGGGACAAGCAAACCAGCTCTTTAAAAACTATTTGCTACTGTGGTCAGGGAGGGCCTTGGAAAAGCTCATTGGGATTCCTCAGGATCTCAAACAAATAAATGAATAAATAAATAAATAATGTTTTCAACATTTTTTAACTCTGCCGTCGCCGGTCCCAAGCCCGTGCTGTGAAAAGAGGAGGGTCAGATGCTGGGACAAGCAAACCAGCTCTGTAAAAACTATTTGCTACTGCGGTCAGGGAGGGCCTTGGAAAAGCTCATTGGGATTCCTCAGGATCTCAAACAAATAAATGAATAAATAAATAATGTTTTCAACATTTTTTTAACTCTGCCGTGGCCGGTCCCAAGCCCGTGCTGTGAAAAGAGGAGGGTCAGATGCTGGGACAAGCAAACCAGCTCTGTAAAAACTATTTGCTACTGCGGTCAGGGAGGGCCTTGGAAAAGCTCATTGGGATTCCTCAGGATCTCAAACAAATAAATGAATAAATAAATAATGTTTTCAACATTTTTTTAACTCTGCCGTGGCCGGTCCCAAGCCCGTGCTGTGAAAAGAGGAGGGTCAGATGCTGGGATAAGCAAACCAGCTCTGTAAAAACTATTTGATACTGCAGTCAGGGAGGGCCTTGGAAAAGCTCATTGGGATTCCTCAGGATCTCAAACAAATAAATGAATAAATAAATAAATAATGTTTTCAACATTTTTTTAACTCTGCCGTGGCTGGTCCCAAGCTCGTGCTGTGAAAAGAGGAGGGTCAGATGCTGGGACAAGCAAACCAGCTCTGTAAAAACTATTTGCTACTGCGGTCAGGGAGGGCCTTGGAAAAGCTCATTGGGATTCCTCAGGATCTCAAACAAATAAATGAATAAATAAATAATGTTTTCAACATTTTTTAACTCTGCCGTGGCCGGTCCCAAGCCCGTGCTGTGAAAAGAGGAGGGTCAGATGCTGGGACAGGCAAACCAGCTCTGTAAAAACTATTTTCTACTGAGGTCAGGAAGGGCCTTGGAAAAGCTCATTGGGATTCCTCAGGATCTCAAACAAATAAATGAATAAATAAATAAATAATGTTTTCAACATTTTTTAACTCTGCCGTCGCCGGTCCCAAGCCCGTGCTGTGAAAAGAGGAGGGTCAGATGCTGGGACAAGCAAACCAGCTCTGTAAAAACTATTTGCTACTGCGGTCAGGGATGGCCTTGGAAAAGCTCATTGGGATTCCTCAGGATCTCAAACAAATAAATGAATAAATAAATAATGTTTTCAACATTTTTTTAACTCTGCCGTGGCCGGTCCCAAGCCCGTGCTGTGAAAAGAGGAGGGTCAGATGCTGGGATACGCAAACCAGCTCTGTAAAAACTATTTGATACTGAAGTCAGGGAGGGCCTTGGAAAAGCTCATTGGGATTCCTCAGGATCTCAAACAAATAAATGAATAAATAAATAAATAATGTTTTCAACATTTTTTTAACTCTGCCGTGGCCGGTCCCAAGCCCGTGCTGTGAAAAGAGGAGGGTCAGATGCTGGGACAAGCAAACCAGCTCTGTAAAAACTATTTGCTACTGCGGTCAGGGAGGGCCTTGGAAAAGCTCATTGGGATTCCTCAGGATCTCAAACAAATAAATGAATAAATAAATAATGTTTTCAACATTTTTTAACTCTGCCGTGGCCGGTCCCAAGCCCGTGCTGTGAAAAGAGGAGGGTCAGATGCTGGGACAAGCAAACCAGCTCTGTAAAAACTATTTGCTACTGCGGTCAGGGAGGGCCTTGGAAAAGCTCATTGGGATTCCTCAGAATCTCAAACAAATAAATGAATAAATAAATAAATAATGTTTTCAACATTTTTTAACTCTGCCGTGGCCGGTCCCAAGCCCGTGCTTTGAAAAGAGGAGGGTCAGATGTTGGGACAAGCAAACCAGCTCTGTAAAAACTATTTGCTACTGTGGTCAGGGAGGGCCTTGGAAAAGCTCATTGGGATTCCTCAGGATCTCAAACAAATAAATGAATAAATAAATAAATAATGTTTTCAACATTTTTTAACTCTGCCGTCGCCGGTCCCAAGCCCGTGCTGTGAAAAGAGGAGGGTCAGATGCTGGGACAAGCAAACCAGCTCTGTAAAAACTATTTGCTACTGCGGTCAGGGAGGGCCTTGGAAAAGCTCATTGGGATTCCTCAGGATCTCAAACAAATAAATGAATAAATAAATAATGTTTTCAACATTTTTTTAACTCTGCCGTGGCCGGTCCCAAGCCCGTGCTGTGAAAAGAGGAGGGTCAGATGCTGGGACAAGCAAACCAGCTCTGTAAAAACTATTTGCTACTGCGGTCAGGGAGGGCCTTGGAAAAGCTCATTGGGATTCCTCAGGATCTCAAACAAATAAATGAATAAATAAATAAATAATGTTTTCAACATTTTTTTAACTCTGCCGTGGCCGGTCCCAAGCTCGTGCTGTGAAAAGAGGAGGGTCAGATGCTGGGACAAGCAAACCAGCTCTGTAAAAACTATTTGTTACTGCGGTCAGGGAGGGCCTTGGAAAAGCTCATTGGGATTCCTCAGGATCTCAAACAAATAAATGAATAAATAAATAATGTTTTCAACATTTTTTAACTCTGCCGTGGCCGGTCCCAAGCCCGTGCTGTGAAAAGAGGAGGGTCAGATGCTGGGATAAGCAAACCAGCTCTGTAAAAACTATTTGATACTGCAGTCAGGGAGGGCCTTGGAAAAGCTCATTGGGATTCCTCAGGATCTCAAACAAATAAATGAATAAATAAATAAATAATGTTTTCAACATTTTTTTAACTCTGCCGTGGCCGGTCCCAAGCCCGTGCTGTGAAAAGAGGAGGGTCAGATGCTGGGACAAGCAAACCAGCTCTGTAAAAACTATTTGCTACTGCAGTCAGGGAGGGCCTTGGAAAAGCTCATTGGGATTCCTCAGGATCTCAAACAAATAAATGAATAAATAATGTTTTCAACATTTTTTTAACTCTGCCGTGGTCTGTCCCAAGCCCGTGCTGTGAAAAGAGGAGGGTCAGATGCTGGGACAAGCAAACCAGCTCTGTAAAAACTATTTGCTACTGCGGTCAGGGAGGGCCTTGGAAAAGCTCATTGGGATTCCTCAGGATCTCAAACAAATAAATGAATAAATAAATAAATAATGTTTTCAACATTTTTTAACTCTGCCGTGGCTGGTCCCAAGCCCGTGCTGTGAAAAGAGGAGGGTCAGATGCTGGGACAAGGAAACCAGCTCTGTAAAAACTATTTGCTACTGCGGTCAGGGAGGGCCTTGGAAAAGCTCATTGGGATTCCTCAGGATCTCAAACAAATAAATGAATAAATAAATAATGTTTTCAACATTTTTTAACTCTGCCATGGCCGGTCCCAAGCCTGTGCTGTGAATAGAGGAGGGTCAGATGCTGGGATAAGCAAACCAGCTCTGTAAAAACTATTTGCTACTGCGGTCAGGGAGGGCCTTGGAAAAGCTCATTGGGATTCCTCAGGATCTCAAACAAATAAATGAATAAATAAATAATGTTTTCAACATTTTTTAACTCTGCCGTGGCCGGTCCCAAGCCCGTGCTGTGAAAAGAGGAGGGTCAGATGCTGGGACAAGCAAACCAGCTCTGTAAAAACTATTTGCTACTGAGGTCAGGGAGGGCCTTGGAAAAGCTCATTGGGATTCCTCAGGATCTCAAACAAATAAATGAATAAATAAATAATGTTTTCAACATTTTTTTAACTCTGCAGTGGCCGGTCCCAAGCCCGTGCTGTGAAAAGAGGAGGGTCAGATGCTGGGACAAGCAAACCAGCTCTGTAAAAATGATTTGCTACCGCGGTCAGGGAGGGCCTTGGAAAAGCTCATTGGGATTCCTCAGGATCTCAAACAAATAAATGAATAAATAAATAAATAATGTTTTCAACATTTTTTTAACTCTGCCGTGGCCGGTCCCAAGCCCGTGCTGTGAAAAGAGGAGGGTCAGATGCTGGGACAAGCAAACCAGCTCTGTAAAAACTATTTGCTACTGCGGTCAGGGAGGGCCTTGGAAAAGCTCATTGGGATTCCTCAGGATCTCAAACAAATAAATGAATAAATAAATAATGTTTTCAACATTTTTTTAACTCTGCCGTGGCCGGTCCCAAGCCCGTGCTGTGAAAAGAAGAGGGTCAGATGCTGGGACAAGCAAACCAGCTCTGTAAAAAAACTATTTGCTACTGCGGTCAGGGAGGGCCTTGGAAAAGCTCATTGGGATTCCTCAGAATCTCAAACAAATAAATGAATAAATAATGTTTTCAACATTTTTTTAACTCTGCCGTGGCCGGTCCCATGCCCGTGCTGTGAAAAGAGGAGGGTCAGATGCTGGGATAAGCAAACCAGCTCTGTAAAAACTATTTTCTACTGAGGTCAGGAAGGGCCTTGGAAAAGCTCATTGGGATTCCTCAGGATCTCAAACAAATAAATGAATAAATAAATAAATAATGTTTTCAACATTTTTTAACTCTGCCGTCGCCGGTCCCAAGCCCGTGCTGTGAAAAGAGGAGGGTCAGATGCTGGGACAAGCAAACCAGCTCTGTAAAAACTATTTGCTACTGCGGTCAGGGAGGGCCTTGGAAAAGCTCATTGGGATTCCTCAGGATCTCAAACAAATAAATTAATAAATAAATAATGTTTTCAACATTTTTTTAACTCTGCCGTGGCCGGTCCCAAGCCCGTGCTGTGAAAAGAGGAGGGTCAGATGCTGGGACAAGCAAACCAGCTCTGTAAAAACTATTTGCTACTGCAGTCAGGGAGTGCCTTGGAAAAGCTCATTGGGATTCCTCAGGATCTCAAACAAATAAATGAATAAATAATGTTTTCAACATTTTTTTAACTCTGCCGTGGCCGGTCCCATGCCCGTGCTGTGAAAAGAGGAGGGTCAGATGCTGGGATAAGCAAACCAGCTCTGTAAAAACTATTTGATACTGCAGTCAGGGAGGGCCTTGGAAAAGCTCATTGGGATTCCTCAGGATCTCAAACAAATAAATGAATAAATAAATAATGTTTTCAACATTTTTTTTAACTCTGCCGTTTTCTGTCCCAAGCCCGTGCTGTGAAAAGAGGAGGGTCAGATGCTGGGACAAGCAAACCAGCTCTGTAAAAACTATTTGCTACTGCGGTCAGGGAGGGCCTTGGAAAAGCTCATTGGGATTCCTCAGGATCTCAAACAAATAAATGAATAAATAAATAAATAATGTTTTCAATATTTTTTAACTCTGCCTTGGCTGGTCCCAAGCCCGTGCTTTGAAAAGAGGAGGGTCAGATGCTGGGACAAGGAAACCAGCTCTGTAAAAACTATTTGCTACTGCGGTCAGGGAGGGCCTTGGAAAAGCTCATTGGGATTCCTCAGGATCTCAAACAAATAAATGAATAAATAAATAAATAATGTTTTCAACATTTTTTAACTCTGCCGTCGCCGGTCCCAAGCCCGTGCTGTGAAAAGAGGAGGGTCAGATGCTGGGACAAGCAAACCAGCTCTGTAAAAACTATTTGCTACTGCGGTCAGGGAGGGCCTTGGAAAAGCTCATTGGGATTCCTCAGGATCTCAAACAAATAAATTATTAAATAAATAAATAATGTTTTCAACATTTTTTAACTCTGCCGTGGCCGGTCCCAAGCCCGTGCTGTGAAAAGAGGAGGGTCAGATGCTGGGACAAGCAAA
The DNA here is from genome assembly GCF_965119305.1 of Pelophylax lessonae. Classification (NCBI taxonomy): domain Eukaryota; kingdom Metazoa; phylum Chordata; class Amphibia; order Anura; family Ranidae; genus Pelophylax; species Pelophylax lessonae. Next base: position 27,305 of record NW_028119647.1, read on the forward strand.
CCAGCTCTATAAAAACTATTTGCTACTGCGGTCAGGGAGGGCCTTGGAAAAGCTCATTGGGATTCCTCAGAATCTCAAACAAATAAATGAATAAATAAATAAATAATGTTTTCAACATTTTTTAACTCTGCCGTGGCCGGTCCCAAGCCCGTGCTTTGAAAAGAGGAGGGTCAGATGTTGGGACAAGCAAACCAGCTCTGTAAAAACTATTTGCTACTGTGGTCAGGGAGGGCCTTGGAAAAGCTCATTGGGATTCCTCAGGATCTCAAACAAATAAATGAATAAATAAATAAATAATGTTTTCAACATTTTTTAACTCTGCCGTCGCCGGTCCCAAGCCCGTGCTGTGAAAAGAGGAGGGTCAGATGCTGGGACAAGCAAACCAGCTCTGTAAAAACTATTTGCTACTGCGGTCAGGGAGGGCCTTGGAAAAGCTCATTGGGATTCCTCAGGATCTCAAACAAATAAATGAATAAATAAATAATGTTTTCAACATTTTTTTAACTCTGCCGTGGCCGGTCCCAAGCCCGTGCTGTGAAAAGAGGAGGGTCAGATGCTGGGATAAGCAAACCAGCTCTGTAAAAACTATTTGATACTGCAGTCAGGGAGGGCCTTGGAAAAGCTCATTGGGATTCCTCAGGATCTCAAACAAATAAATGAATAAATAAATAAATAATGTTTTCAACATTTTTTTAACTCTGCCGTGGCCGGTCCCAAGCTCGTGCTGTGAAAAGAGGAGGGTCAGATGCTGGGACAAGCAAACCAGCTCTGTAAAAACTATTTGCTACTGCGGTCAGGGAGGGCCTTGGAAAAGCTCATTGGGATTCCTCAGGATCTCAAACAAATAAATGAATAAATAAATAATGTTTTCAACATTTTTTAACTCTGCCGTGGCCGGTCCCAAGCCCGTGCTGTGAAAAGAGGAGGGTCAGATGCTGGGACAGGCAAACCAGCTCTGTAAAAACTATTTTCTACTGAGGTCAGGAAGGGCCTTGGAAAAGCTCATTGGGATTCCTCAGGATCTCAAACAAATAAATTATTAAATAAATAAATAATGTTTTCAACATTTTTTAACTCTGCCGTGGCCGGTCCCAAGCCCGTGCTGTGAAAAGAGGAGGGTCAGATGCTGGGACAAGCAAACCAGCTCTGTAAAAACTATTTGCTACTGCGGTCAGGGATGGCCTTGGAAAAGCTCATTGGGATTCCTCAGGATCTCAAACAAATAAATGAATAAATAAATAATGTTTTCAACATTTTTTTAACTCTGCCGTGGCCGGTCCCAAGCCCGTGCTGTGAAAAGAGGAGGGTCAGATGCTGGGATACGCAAACCAGCTCTGTAAAAACTATTTGATACTGAAGTCAGGGAGGGCCTTGGAAAAGCTCATTGGGATTCCTCAGGATCTCAAACAAATAAATGAATAAATAAATAAATAATGTTTTCAACATTTTTTTAACTCTGCCGTGGCCGGTCCCAAGCTCGTGCTGTGAAAAGAGGAGGGTCAGATGCTGGGACAAGCAAACCAGCTCTGTAAAAACTATTTGCTACTGCGGTCAGGGAGGGCCTTGGAAAAGCTCATTGGGATTCCTCAGGATCTCAAACAAATAAATGAATAAATAAATAATGTTTTCAACATTTTTTAACTCTGCCGTGGCCGGTCCCAAGCCCGTGCTGTGAAAAGAGGAGGGTCAGATGCTGGGACAAGCAAACCAGCTCTGTAAAAACTATTTGCTACTGCGGTCAGGGAGGGCCTTGGAAAAGCTCATTGGGATTCCTCAGAATCTCAAACAAATAAATGAATAAATAAATAAATAATGTTTTCAACATTTTTTAACTCTGCCGTGGCCGGTCCCAAGCCCGTGCTTTGAAAAGAGGAGGGTCAGATGTTGGGACAAGCAAACCAGCTCTGTAAAAACTATTTGCTACTGTGGTCAGGGAGGGCCTTGGAAAAGCTCATTGGGATTCCTCAGGATCTCAAACAAATAAATGAATAAATAAATAAATAATGTTTTCAACATTTTTTAACTCTGCCGTCGCCGGTCCCAAGCCCGTGCTGTGAAAAGAGGAGGGTCAGATGCTGGGACAAGCAAACCAGCTCTGTAAAAACTATTTGCTACTGCGGTCAGGGAGGGCCTTGGAAAAGCTCATTGGGATTCCTCAGGATCTCAAACAAATAAATGAATAAATAAATAATGTTTTCAACATTTTTTTAACTCTGCCGTGGCCGGTCCCAAGCCCTTGCTGTGAAAAGAGGAGGGTCAGATGCTGGGACAAGCAAGCCAGCTCTGTAAAAACTATTTGCTACTGCGGTCAGGGAGGGCCTTGGAAAAGCTCATTGGGATTCCTCAGGATCTCAAACAAATAAATGAATAAATAAATAAATAATGTTTTCAACATTTTTTTAACTCTGCCGTGGCCGGTCCCAAGCTCGTGCTGTGAAAAGAGGAGGGTCAGATGCTGGGACAAGCAAACCAGCTCTGTAAAAACTATTTGTTACTGCGGTCAGGGAGGGCCTTGGAAAAGCTCATTGGGATTCCTCAGGATCTCAAACAAATAAATGAATAAATAAATAATGTTTTCAACATTTTTTAACTCTGCCGTGGCCGGTCCCAAGCCCGTGCTGTGAAAAGAGGAGGGTCAGATGCTGGGACAAGCAAACCAGCTCTGTAAAAACTATTTTCTACTGAGGTCAGGAAGGGCCTTGGAAAAGCTCATTGGGATTCCTCAGGATCTCAAACAAATAAATGAATAAATAAATAAATAATGTTTTCAACATTTTTTAACTCTGCCGTCGCCGGTCCCAAGCCCGTGCTGTGAAAAGAGGAGGGTCAGATGCTGGGACAAGCAAACCAGCTCTGTAAAAACTATTTGCTACTGCGGTCAGGGAGGGCCTTGGAAAAGCTCATTGGGATTCCTCAGGATCTCAAACAAATAAATGAATAAATAAATAATGTTTTCAACATTTTTTTAACTCTGCCGTGGCCGGTCCCAAGCCTGTGCTATGAAAAGAGGAGGGTCAGATGCTGGGATAAGCAAACCAGCTCTGTAAAAACTATTTGATACTGCAGTCAGGGAGGGCCTTGGAAAAGCTCATTGGGATTCCTCAGGATCTCAAACAAATAAATGAATAAATAAATAAATAATGTTTTCAACATTTTTTTAACTCTGCCGTGGCCGGTCCCAAGCCCGTGCTGTGAAAAGAGGAGGGTCAGATGCTGGGACAAGCAAACCAGCTCTGTAAAAACTATTTGCTACTGCAGTCAGGGAGGGCCTTGGAAAAGCTCATTGGGATTCCTCAGGGTCTCAAACAAATAAATGAATAAATAATGTTTTCAACATTTTTTTAACTCTGCCGTGGTCTGTCCCAAGCCCGTGCTGTGAAAAGAGGAGGGTCAGATGCTGGGACAAGCAAACCAGCTCTGTAAAAACTATTTGCTACTGCGGTCAGGGAGGGCCTTGGAAAAGCTCATTGGGATTCCTCAGGATCTCAAACAAATAAATGAATAAATAAATAAATAATGTTTTCAACATTTTTTAACTCTGCCGTGGCTGGTCCCAAGCCCGTGCTGTGAAAAGAGGAGGGTCAGATGCTGGGACAAGGAAACCAGCTCTGTAAAAACTATTTGCTACTGCGGTCAGGGAGGGCCTTGGAAAAGCTCATTGGGATTCCTCAGGATCTCAAACAAATAAATGAATAAATAAATAATGTTTTCAACATTTTTTAACTCTGCCATGGCCGGTCCCAAGCCTGTGCTGTGAATAGAGGAGGGTCAGATGCTGGGATAAGCAAACCAGCTCTGTAAAAACTATTTGCTACTGCGGTCAGGGAGGGCCTTGGAAAAGCTCATTGGGATTCCTCAGGATCTCAAACAAATAAATGAATAAATAAATAATGTTTTCAACATTTTTTAACTCTGCCGTGGCCGGTCCCAAGCCCGTGCTGTGAAAAGAGGAGAAACAGATGCTGGGACAAGCAAACCAGCTCTGTAAAAACTATTTGCTACTGAGGTCAGGGAGGGCCTTGGAAAAGCTCATTGGGATTCCTCAGGATCTCAAACAAATAAATGAATAAATAAATAATGTTTTCAACATTTTTTTAACTCTGCAGTGGCCGGTCCCAAGCCCGTGCTGTGAAAAGAGGAGGGTCAGATGCTGGGACAAGCAAACCAGCTCTGTAAAAATGATTTGCTACCGCGGTCAGGGAGGGCCTTGGAAAAGCTCATTGGGATTCCTCAGGATCTCAAACAAATAAATGAATAAATAAATAAATAATGTTTTCAACATTTTTTTAACTCTGCCGTCGCCGGTCCCAAGCCCGTGCTGTGAAAAGAGGAGGGTCAGATGCTGGGACAAGCAAACCAGCTCTGTAAAAACTATTTGCTACTGCGGTCAGGGAGGGCCTTGGAAAAGCTCATTGGGATTCCTCAGGATCTCAAACAAATAAATGAATAAATAAATAATGTTTTCAACATTTTTTTAACTCTGCCGTGGCCGGTCCCAAGCCTGTGCTATGAAAAGAGGAGGGTCAGATGCTGGGATAAGCAAACCAGCTCTGTAAAAACTATTTGATACTGCAGTCAGGGAGGGCCTTGGAAAAGCTCATTGGGATTCCTCAGGATCTCAAACAAATAAATGAATAAATAAATAAATAATGTTTTCAACATTTTTTTAACTCTGCCGTGGCCGGTCCCAAGCCCGTGCTGTGAAAAGAGGAGGGTCAGATGCTGGGACAAGCAAACCAGCTCTGTAAAAACTATTTGCTACTGCAGTCAGGGAGGGCCTTGGAAAAGCTCATTGGGATTCCTCAGGATCTCAAACAAATAAATGAATAAATAATGTTTTCAACATTTTTTTAACTCTGCCGTGGTCTGTCCCAAGCCCGTGCTGTGAAAAGAGGAGGGTCAGATGCTGGGACAAGCAAACCAGCTCTGTAAAAACTATTTGCTACTGCGGTCAGGGAGGGCCTTGGAAAAGCTCATTGGGATTCCTCAGGATCTCAAACAAATAAATGAATAAATAAATAAATAATGTTTTCAACATTTTTTAACTCTGCCGTGGCTGGTCCCAAGCCCGTGCTGTGAAAAGAGGAGGGTCAGATGCTGGGACAAGGAAACCAGCTCTGTAAAAACTATTTGCTACTGCGGTCAGGGAGGGCCTTGGAAAAGCTCATTGGGATTCCTCAGGATCTCAAACAAATAAATGAATAAATAAATAATGTTTTCAACATTTTTTAACTCTGCCATGGCCGGTCCCAAGCCTGTGCTGTGAATAGAGGAGGGTCAGATGCTGGGATAAGCAAACCAGCTCTGTAAAAACTATTTGCTACTGCGGTCAGGGAGGGCCTTGGAAAAGCTCATTGGGATTCCTCAGGATCTCAAACAAATAAATGAATAAATAAATAATGTTTTCAACATTTTTTAACTCTGCCGTGGCCGGTCCCAAGCCCGTGCTGTGAAAAGAGGAGGGTCAGATGCTGGGACAAGCAAACCAGCTCTGTAAAAACTATTTGCTACTGAGGTCAGGGAGGGCCTTGGAAAAGCTCATTGGGATTCCTCAGGATCTCAAACAAATAAATGAATAAATAAATAATGTTTTCAACATTTTTTTAACTCTGCAGTGGCCGGTCCCAAGCCCGTGCTGTGAAAAGAGGAGGGTCAGATGCTGGGACAAGCAAACCAGCTCTGTAAAAATGATTTGCTACCGCGGTCAGGGAGGGCCTTGGAAAAGCTCATTGGGATTCCTCAGGATCTCAAACAAATAAATGAATAAATAAATAAATAATGTTTTCAACATTTTTTTAACTCTGCCGTGGCCGGTCCCAAGCCCGTGCTGTGAAAAGAGGAGGGTCAGATGCTGGGACAAGCAAACCAGCTCTGTAAAAACTATTTGCTACTGCGGTCAGGGAGGGCCTTGGAAAAGCTCATTGGGATTCCTCAGGATCTCAAACAAATAAATGAATAAATAAATAATGTTTTCAACATTTTTTTAACTCTGCCGTGGCCGGTCCCAAGCCCGTGCTGTGAAAAGAAGAGGGTCAGATGCTGGGACAAGCAAACCAGCTCTGTAAAAAAACTATTTGCTACTGCGGTCAGGGAGGGCCTTGGAAAAGCTCATTGGGATTCCTCAGAATCTCAAACAAATAAATGAATAAATAATGTTTTCAACATTTTTTTAACTCTGCCGTGGCCGGTCCCATGCCCGTGCTGTGAAAAGAGGAGGGTCAGATGCTGGGATAAGCAAACCAGCTCTGTAAAAACTATTTTCTACTGAGGTCAGGAAGGGCCTTGGAAAAGCTCATTGGGATTCCTCAGGATCTCAAACAAATAAATGAATAAATAAATAAATAATGTTTTCAACATTTTTTAACTCTGCCGTCGCCGGTCCCAAGCCCGTGCTGTGAAAAGAGGAGGGTCAGATGCTGGGACAAGCAAACCAGCTCTGTAAAAACTATTTGCTACTGCGGTCAGGGAGGGCCTTGGAAAAGCTCATTGGGATTCCTCAGGATCTCAAACAAATAAATTAATAAATAAATAATGTTTTCAACATTTTTTTAACTCTGCCGTGGCCGGTCCCAAGCCCGTGCTGTGAAAAGAGGAGGGTCAGATGCTGGGACAAGCAAACCAGCTCTGTAAAAACTATTTGCTACTGCAGTCAGGGAGTGCCTTGGAAAAGCTCATTGGGATTCCTCAGGATCTCAAACAAATAAATGAATAAATAATGTTTTCAACATTTTTTTAACTCTGCCGTGGCCGGTCCCATGCCCGTGCTGTGAAAAGAGGAGGGTCAGATGCTGGGATAAGCAAACCAGCTCTGTAAAAACTATTTGATACTGCAGTCAGGGAGGGCCTTGGAAAAGCTCATTGGGATTCCTCAGGATCTCAAACAAATAAATGAATAAATAAATAATGTTTTCAACATTTTTTTTAACTCTGCCGTTTTCTGTCCCAAGCCCGTGCTGTGAAAAGAGGAGGGTCAGATGCTGGGACAAGCAAACCAGCTCTGTAAAAACTATTTGCTACTGCGGTCAGGGAGGGCCTTGGAAAAGCTCATTGGGATTCCTCAGGATCTCAAACAAATAAATGAATAAATAAATAAATAATGTTTTCAATATTTTTTAACTCTGCCTTGGCTGGTCCCAAGCCCGTGCTTTGAAAAGAGGAGGGTCAGATGCTGGGACAAGGAAACCAGCTCTGTAAAAACTATTTGCTACTGCGGTCAGGGAGGGCCTTGGAAAAGCTCATTGGGATTCCTCAGGATCTCAAACAAATAAATGAATAAATAAATAAATAATGTTTTCAACATGTTTTAACTCTGCTGTCGCCGGTCCCAAGCCCGTGCTGTGAAAAGAGGAGGGTCAGATGCTGGGACAAGCAAACCAGCTCTGTAAAAACTATTTGCTACTGCGGTCAGGGAGGGCCTTGGAAAAGCTCATTGGGATTCCTCAGGATCTCAAACAAATAAATGAATAAATAAATAAATAATGTTTTCAACATTTTTTATTTCTGCCGTCGCCGGTCCCAAGCCCGTGCTGTGAAAAGAGGAGGGTCAGATGCTGGGACAAGCAAACCAGCTCTGTAAAAACTATTTGCTACTGCGGTCAGGGAGGGCCTTGGAAAAGCTCATTGGGATTCCTCAGAATCTCAAACAAATAAATGAATAAATAATGTTTTCAACATTTTTTTAACTCTGCCGTGGCCGGTCCCATGCCCGTGCTGTGAAAAGAGGAGGGTCAGATGCTGGGATAAGCAAACCAGCTCTGTAAAAACTATTTTCTACTGAGGTCAGGAAGGGCCTTGGAAAAGCTCATTGGGATTCCTCAGGATCTCAAACAAATAAATGAATAAATAAATAATGTTTTCAACATTTTTTAACTCTGCCGTCGCCGGTCCCAAGCCCGTGCTGTGAAAAGAGGAGGGTCAGATGCTGGGACAAGCAAACCAGCTCTGTAAAAACTATTTGCTACTGCGGTCAGGGAGGGCCTTGGAAAAGCTCATTGGGATTCCTCAGGATCTCAAACAAATAAATTAATAAATAAATAATGTTTTCAACATTTTTTTAACTCTGCCGTGGCCGGTCCCAAGCCCGTGCTGTGAAAAGAGGAGGGTCAGATGCTGGGACAAGCAAACCAGCTCTGTAAAAACTATTTGCTACTGCAGTCAGGGAGTGCCTTGGAAAAGCTCATTGGGATTCCTCAGGATCTCAAACAAATAAATGAATAAATAATGTTTTCAACATTTTTTTAACTCTGCCGTGGCCGGTCCCATGCCCGTGCTGTGAAAAGAGGAGGGTCAGATGCTGGGATAAGCAAACCAGCTCTGTAAAAACTATTTGATACTGCAGTCAGGGAGGGCCTTGGAAAAGCTCATTGGGATTCCTCAGGATCTCAAACAAATAAATGAATAAATAAATAATGTTTTCAACATTTTTTTTAACTCTGCCGTTTTCTGTCCCAAGCCCGTGCTGTGAAAAGAGGAGGGTCAGATGCTGGGACAAGCAAACCAGCTCTGTAAAAACTATTTGCTACTGCGGTCAGGGAGGGCCTTGGAAAAGCTCATTGGGATTCCTCAGGATCTCAAACAAATAAATGAATAAATAAATAAATAATGTTTTCAATATTTTTTAACTCTGCCTTGGCTGGTCCCAAGCCCGTGCTTTGAAAAGAGGAGGGTCAGATGCTGGGACAAGGAAACCAGCTCTGTAAAAACTATTTGCTACTGCGGTCAGGGAGGGCCTTGGAAAAGCTCATTGGGATTCCTCAGGATCTCAAACAAATAAATGAATAAATAAATAAATAATGTTTTCAACATGTTTTAACTCTGCTGTCGCCGGTCCCAAGCCCGTGCTGTGAAAAGAGGAGGGTCAGATGCTGGGACAAGCAAACCAGCTCTGTAAAAACTATTTGCTACTGCGGTCAGGGAGGGCCTTGGAAAAGCTCATTGGGATTCCTCAGGATCTCAAACAAATAAATGAATAAATAAATAAATAATGTTTTCAACATTTTTTATTTCTGCCGTCGCCGGTCCCAAGCCCGTGCTGTGAAAAGAGGAGGGTCAGATGCTGGGACAAGCAAACCAGCTCTGTAAAAACTATTTGCTACTGCGGTCAGGGAGGGCCTTGGAAAAGCTCATTGGGATTCCTCAGGATCTCAAACAAATAAATTATTAAATAAATAAATAATGTTTTCAATTTTTTTTACTCTGCCGTGGCCGGTCCCAAGCCCGTGCTGTGAAAAGAGGAGGGTCAGATGCTGGGACAAGCAAACCAGCTCTGTAAAAACTATTTTCTACTGAGGTCAGGGAGGGCCTTGGAAAAGCTCATTGGGATTCCTCAGGATCTCAAACAAATAAATGAATAAATAAATAATGTTTTCAACATTTTCTAACTCTGCCATGGCCGGTCCCAAGCCCGTGCTGTGAATAGAGGAGGGTCAGATGCTGGGACAAGCAAACCAGCTCTGTAAAAACTATTTGATACTGCAGTCAGGGAGGGCCTTGGAAAAGCTCATTGGGATTCCTCAGGATCTCAAACAAATAAATGAATAAATAAATAAATAATGTTTTCAACATTTTTTAACTCTGCCGTGGCCGGTCCCAAGCCCGTGCTGTGAAAAGAGGAGGGTCAGATGCTGGTACAAGCAAACCAGCTCTTTAAAAACTATCTGCTAGTGCAGTCAGGGAGGGCCCTGGAAAAGCTCATTGGGATTCCTCAGGATCTCAAACAAATAAATGAATAAATAAATAATGTTTTCAACATTTTTTTTAACTCTGCTGTGGTCTGTCCCAAGCCCGAGCTGTGAAAAGAGGAGGGTCAGATGCTGGGACAAGCAAACCAGCTCTGTAAAAACTATTTGCTACTGCGGTCAGGGAGGGCCTTGGAAAAGCTCATTGGGAATCCTCAGGATCTCAAACAAATAAATGAATAAATAAATAAATAATGTTTTCAACATTTTTTAACTCTGCCGTGGCCGGTCCCAAGCCCGTGCTGTGAAAAGAGGAGGGTCAGATGCTGGGACAAGCAAACCAGCTCTGTAAAAACTATTTGCTGCTGAGGTCAGGGAGGGCCTTGGAAAAGCTCATTGGGATTCCTCAGGATCTCAAACAAATAAATGAATAAATAAATAATGTTTTCAACATTTTTTTAACTCTGCCGTGGCCGGTCCCAAGCCCGTGCTGTGAAAAGAGGAGGGTCAGATGCTGGGACAAGCAAACCAGCTCTGTAAAAACTATTTGCTACTGCGGTCAGGGAGGGCCTTGGAAAAGCTCATTGGGATTCCTCAGGATCTCAAACAAATAAATTAATAAATAAATAAATAATGTTTTCAACATTTTTTAACTCTGCCGTGGCCGGTCCCAAGCCCGTGCTGTGAAAAGAGGAGGGTCAGATGCTGGGACAAGGAAACCAGCTCTGTAAAAACTATTTGCTACTGCGGTCAGGGAGGGCCTTGGAAAAGCTCATTGGGATTCCTCAGGATCTCAAACAAATAAATGAATAAATAAATAATGTTTTCAACATTTTTTAACTCTGCCATGGCCGGTCCCAAGCCCGTGCTGTGAATAGAGGAGGGTCAGATGCTGGGACAAGCAAACCAGCTCTGTAAAAACTATTTGCTTATGCGGTCAGGGAGGGCCTTGGAAAAGCTCATTGGGATTCCTCAGGATCTCAAACAAATAAATGAATAAATAAATAATGTTTTCAACATTTTTTTAACTCTGCCGTGGCCGGTCCCAAGCCCGTGCTGTGAAAAGAGGAGGGTCAGATGCTGGGATAAGCAAACCAGCTCTGTAAAAACTATTTGATACTGCAGTCAGGGAGGGCCTTGGAAAAGCTCATTGGGATTCCTCAGGATCTCAAACAAATAAATGAATAAATAAATAATGTTTTCAACATTTTTTTTAACTTTGCCGTGGTCTGTCCCAAGCCCGTGCTGTGAAAAGAGGAGGGTCAGATGCTGGGACAAGCAAACCAGCTCTGTAAAAACTATTTGCTACTGCGGTCAGGGAGGGCCTTGGAAAAGCTCATTGGGATTCCTCAGGATCTCAAACAAATAAATGAATAAATAAATAAATAATGTTTTCAATATTTTTTAACTCTGCCTTGGCTGGTCCCAAGCCCGTGCTGTGAAAAGAGGAGGGTCAGATGCTGGGACAAGCAAACCAGCTCTGTAAAAACTATTTGCTACTGCGGTCAGGGAGGGCCTTGGAAAAGCTCATTGGGATTCCTCAGGATCTCAAACAAATAAATGAATAAATAAATAAATAATGTTTTCAATATTTTTTAACTCTGCCTTGGCTGGTCCCAAGCCCGTGCTTTGAAAAGAGGAGGGTCAGATGCTGGGACAAGGAAACCAGCTCTGTAAAAACTATTTGCTACTGCGGTCAGGGAGGGCCTTGGAAAAGCTCATTGGGATTCCTCAGGATCTCAAACAAATAAATGAATAAATAAATAAATAATGTTTTCAACATTTTTTAACTCTGCCGTGGCCGGTCCCAAGCCCGTGCTGTGAAAAGAGGAGGGTCAGATGCTGGGACAAGCAAACCAGCTCTGTAAAAACTATTTGCTACTACGGTCAGGGAGGGCCTTGGAAAAGCTCATTGGGATTCCTCAGGATCTCAAACAAATAAATGAATAAATAAATAATGTTTTCAACATTTTTTAACTCTGCCGTGGCCGGTCCCAAGCCCGTGCTGTGAAAAGAGGAGGGTCAGATGCTGGGACAAGCAAACCAGCTCTGTAAAAACTATTTTCTACTGAGGTCAGGAAGGGCCTTGGAAAAGCTCATTGGGATTCCTCAGGATCTCAAACAAATAAATGAATAAATAAATAAATAATGTTTTCAACATTTTTTAACTCTGCCGTCGCCGGTCCCAAGCCCGTGCTGTGAAAAGAGGAGGGTCAGATGCTGGGACAAGCAAACCAGCTCTGTAAAAACTATTTGCTACTGCGGTCAGGGAGGGCCTTGGAAAAGCTCATTGGGATTCCTCAGGATCTCAAACAAATAAATGAATAAATAAATAATGTTTTCAACATTTTTTTAACTCTGCCGTGGCCGGTCCCAAGCCTGTGCTATGAAAAGAGGAGGGTCAGATGCTGGGATAAGCAAACCAGCTCTGTAAAAACTATTTGATACTGCAGTCAGGGAGGGCCTTGGAAAAGCTCATTGGGATTCCTCAGGATCTCAAACAAATAAATGAATAAATAAATAAATAATGTTTTCAACATTTTTTTAACTCTGCCGTGGCCGGTCCCAAGCCCGTGCTGTGAAAAGAGGAGGGTCAGATGCTGGGACAAGCAAACCAGCTCTGTAAAAACTATTTGCTACTGCAGTCAGGGAGGGCCTTGGAAAAGCTCATTGGGATTCCTCAGGATCTCAAACAAATAAATGAATAAATAATGTTTTCAACATTTTTTTAACTCTGCCGTAGTCTGTCCCAAGCCCGTGCTGTGAAAAGAGGAGGGTCAGATGCTGGGACAAGCAAACCAGCTCTGTAAAAACTATTTGCTACTGCGGTCAGGGAGGGCCTTGGAAAAGCTCATTGGGATTCCTCAGGATCTCAAACAAATAAATGAATAAATAAATAAATAATGTTTTCAACATTTTTTAACTCTGCCGTGGCTGGTCCCAAGCCCGTGCTGTGAAAAGAGGAGGGTCAGATGCTGGGACAAGGAAACCAGCTCTGTAAAAACTATTTGCTACTGCGGTCAGGGAGGGCCTTGGAAAAGCTCATTGGGATTCCTCAGGATCTCAAACAAATAAATGAATAAATAAATAATGTTTTCAACATTTTTTAACTCTGCCATGGCCGGTCCCAAGCCTGTGCTGTGAATAGAGGAGGGTCAGATGCTGGGATAAGCAAACCAGCTCTGTAAAAACTATTTGCTACTGCGGTCAGGGAGGGCCTTGGAAAAGCTCATTGGGATTCCTCAGGATCTCAAACAAATAAATGAATAAATAAATAATGTTTTCAACATTTTTTAACTCTGCCGTGGCCGGTCCCAAGCCCGTGCTGTGAAAAGAGGAGGGTCAGATGCTGGGACAAGCAAACCAGCTCTGTAAAAACTATTTGCTACTGAGGTCAGGGAGGGCCTTGGAAAAGCTCATTGGGATTCCTCAGGATCTCAAACAAATAAATAAATAAATAAATAATGTTTTCAACATTTTTTTAACTCTGCAGTGGCCGGTCCCAAGCCCGTGCTGTGAAAAGAGGAGGGTCAGATGCTGGGACAAGCAAACCAGCTCTGTAAAAATGATTTGCTACCGCGGTCAGGGAGGGCCTTGGAAAAGCTCATTGGGATTCCTCAGGATCTCAAACAAATAAATGAATAAATAAATAAATAATGTTTTCAACATTTTTTTAACCCTGCCGTGGCCGGTCCCAAGCCCGTGCTGTGAAAAGAGGAGGGTCAGATGCTGGGACAAGCAAACCAGCTCTGTAAAAACTATTTGCTACTGCGGTCAGGGAGGGCCTTGGAAAAGCTCATTGGGATTCCTCAGGATCTCAAACAAATAAATGAATAAATAAATAATGTTTTCAACATTTTTTTAACTCTGCCGTGGCCGGTCCCAAGCCCGTGCTGTGAAAAGAAGAGGGTCAGATGCTGGGACAAGCAAACCAGCTCTGTAAAAAAACTATTTGCTACTGCGGTCAGGGAGGGCCTTGGAAAAGCTCATTGGGATTCCTCAGAATCTCAAACAAATAAATGAATAAATAATGTTTTCAACATTTTTTTAACTCTGCCGTGGCCGGTCCCATGCCCGTGCTGTGAAAAGAGGAGGGTCAGATGCTGGGATAAGCAAACCAGCTCTGTAAAAACTATTTTCTACTGAGGTCAGGAAGGGCCTTGGAAAAGCTCATTGGGATTCCTCAGGATCTCAAACAAATAAATGAATAAATAAATAAATAATGTTTTCAACATTTTTTAACTCTGCCGTCGCCGGTCCCAAGCCCGTGCTGTGAAAAGAGGAGGGTCAGATGCTGGGACAAGCAAACCAGCTCTGTAAAAACTATTTGCTACTGCGGTCAGGGAGGGCCTTGGAAAAGCTCATTGGGATTCCTCAGGATCTCAAACAAATAAATTAATAAATAAATAATGTTTTCAACATTTTTTTAACTCTGCCGTGGCCGGTCCCAAGCCCGTGCTGTGAAAAGAGGAGGGTCAGATGCTGGGACAAGCAAACCAGCTCTGTAAAAACTATTTGCTACTGCAGTCAGGGAGTGCCTTGGAAAAGCTCATTGGGATTCCTCAGGATCTCAAACAAATAAATGAATAAATAATGTTTTCAACATTTTTTTAACTCTGCCGTGGCCGGTCCCATGCCCGTGCTGTGAAAAGAGGAGGGTCAGATGCTGGGATAAGCAAACCAGCTCTGTAAAAACTATTTGATACTGCAGTCAGGGAGGGCCTTGGAAAAGCTCATTGGGATTCCTCAGGATCTCAAACAAATAAATGAATAAATAAATAATGTTTTCAACATTTTTTTAACTCTGCCGTTTTCTGTCCCAAGCCCGTGCTGTGAAAAGAGGAGGGTCAGATGCTGGGACAAGCAAACCAGCTCTGTAAAAACTATTTGCTACTGCGGTCAGGGAGGGCCTTGGAAAAGCTCATTGGGATTCCTCAGGATCTCAAACAAATAAATGAATAAATAAATAAATAATGTTTTCAATATTTTTTAACTCTGCCTTGGCTGGTCCCAAGCCCGTGCTTTGAAAAGAGGAGGGTCAGATGCTGGGACAAGGAAACCAGCTCTGTAAAAACTATTTGCTACTGCGGTCAGGGAGGGCCTTGGAAAAGCTCATTGGGATTCCTCAGGATCTCAAACAAATAAATGAATAAATAAATAAATAATGTTTTCAACATTTTTTAACTCTGCCGTCGCCGGTCCCAAGCCCGTGCTGTGAAAAGAGGAGGGTCAGATGCTGGGACAAGCAAACCAGCTCTGTAAAAACTATTTGCTACTGCGGTCAGGGAGGGCCTTGGAAAAGCTCATTGGGATTCCTCAGGATCTCAAACAAATAAATTATTAAATAAATAAATAATGTTTTCAACATTTTTTAACTCTGCCGTGGCCGGTCCCAAGCCCGTGCTGTGAAAAGAGGAGGGTCAGATGCTGGGACAAGCAAACCAGCTCTGTAAAAACTATTTTCTACTGAGGTCAGGGAGGGCCTTGGAAAAGCTCATTGGGATTCCTCAGGATCTCAAACAAATAAATGAATAAATAAATAATGTTTTCAACATTTTCTAACTCTGCCATGGCCGGTCCCAAGCCCGTGCTGTGAATAGAGGAGGGTCAGATGCTGGGACAAGCAAACCAGCTCTGTAAAAACTATTTGATACTGCAGTCAGGGAGGGCCTTGGAAAAGCTCATTGGGATTCCTCAGGATCTCAAACAAATAAATGAATAAATAAATAAATAATGTTTTCAACATTTTTTAACTCTGCCGTGGCCGGTCCCAAGCCCGTGCTGTGAAAAGAGGAGGGTCAGATGCTGGTACAAGCAAACCAGCTCTTTAAAAACTATCTGCTAGTGCAGTCAGGGAGGGCCCTGGAAAAGCTCATTGGGATTCCTCAGGATCTCAAACAAATAAATGAATAAATAAATAATGTTTTCAACATTTTTTTAACTCTGCTGTGGTCTGTCCCAAGCCCGAGCTGTGAAAAGAGGAGGGTCAGATGCTGGGACAAGCAAACCAGCTCTGTAAAAACTATTTGCTACTGCGGTCAGGGAGGGCCTTGGAAAAGCTCATTGGGAATCCTCAGGATCTCAAACAAATAAATGAATAAATAAATAAATAATGTTTTCAACATTTTTTAACTCTGCCGTGGCCGGTCCCAAGCCCGTGCTGTGAAAAGAGGAGGGTCAGATGCTGGGACAAGCAAACCAGCTCTGTAAAAACTATTTGCTGCTGAGGTCAGGGAGGGCCTTGGAAAAGCTCATTGGGATTCCTCAGGATCTCAAACAAATAAATGAATAAATAAATAATGTTTTCAACATTTTTTTAACTCTGCCGTGGCCGGTCCCAAGCCCGTGCTGTGAAAAGAGGAGGGTCAGATGCTGGGACAAGCAAACCAGCTCTGTAAAAACTATTTGCTACTGCGGTCAGGGAGGGCCTTGGAAAAGCTCATTGGGATTCCTCAGGATCTCAAACAAATAAATGAATAAATAAATAATGTTTTCAACATTTTTTAACTCTGCCATGGCCGGTCCCAAGCCCGTGCTGTGAATAGAGGAGGGTCAGATGCTGGGACAAGCAAACCAGCTCTGTAAAAACTATTTGCTTATGCGGTCAGGGAGGGCCTTGGAAAAGCTCATTGGGATTCCTCAGGATCTCAAACAAATAAATGAATAAATAAATAAATAATGTTTTCAACATTTTTTTAACTCTGCCGTGGCCGGTCCCAAGCCCGTGCTGTGAAAAAAGGAGGGTCAGATGCTGGGACAAGCAAACCAGCTCTGTAAAAACTATTTGCTACTGCGGTCAGGGAGGGCCTTGGAAAAGCTCATTGGGATTCCTCAGGATCTCAAACAAATAAATGAATAAATAAATAATGTTTTCAACATTTTTTTAACTCTGCCGTGGCCGGTCCCAAGCCCGTGCTGTGAAAAGAGGAGGGTCAGATGCTGGGATAAGCAAACCAGCTCTGTAAAAACTATTTGATACTGCAGTCAGGGAGGGCCTTGGAAAAGCTCATTGGGATTCCTCAGGATCTCAAACAAATAAATGAATAAATAAATAATGTTTTCAACATTTTTTTTAACTTTGCCGTGGTCTGTCCCAAGCCCGTGCTGTGAAAAGAGGAGGGTCAGATGCTGGGACAAGCAAACCAGCTCTGTAAAAACTATTTGCTACTGCGGTCAGGGAGGGCCTTGGAAAAGCTCATTGGGATTCCTCAGGATCTCAAACAAATAAATGAATAAATAAATAAATAATGTTTTCAATATTTTTTAACTCTGCCTTGGCTGGTCCCAAGCCCGTGCTGTGAAAAGAGGAGGGTCAGATGCTGGGACAAGCAAACCAGCTCTGTAAAAACTATTTGCTACTGCGGTCAGGGAGGGCCTTGGAAAAGCTCATTGGGATTCCTCAGGATCTCAAACAAATAAATGAATAAATAAATAAATAATGTTTTCAATATTTTTTAACTCTGCCTTGGCTGGTCCCAAGCCCGTGCTTTGAAAAGAGGAGGGTCAGATGCTGGGACAAGGAAACCAGCTCTGTAAAAACTATTTGCTACTGCGGTCAGGGAGGGCCTTGGAAAAGCTCATTGGGATTCCTCAGGATCTCAAACAAATAAATGAATAAATAAATAAATAATGTTTTCAACATTTTTTAACTCTGCCGTCGCCGGTCCCAAGCCCGTGCTGTGAAAAGAGGAGGGTCAGATGCTGGGACAAGCAAACCAGCTCTGTAAAAACTATTTGCTACTGCGGTCAGGGAGGGCCTTGGAAAAGCTCATTGGGATTCCTCAGGATCTCAAACAAATAAATTATTAAATAAATAAATAATGTTTTCAACATTTTTTAACTCTGCCGTGGCCGGTCCCAAGCCCGTGCTGTGAAAAGAGGAGGGTCAGATGCTGGGACAAGCAAACCAGCTCTGTAAAAACTATTTTCTACTGAGGTCAGGGAGGGCCTTGGAAAACCTCATTGGGATTCCTCAGGATCTCAAACAAATAAATGAATAAATAAATAATGTTTTCAACATTTTCTAACTCTGCCATGGCCGGTCCCAAGCCCGTGCTGTGAATAGAGGAGGGTCAGATGCTGGGACAAGCAAACCAGCTCTGTAAAAACTATTTGATACTGCAGTCAGGGAGGGCCTTGGAAAAGCTCATTGGGATTCCTCAGGATCTCAAACAAATAAATGAATAAATAAATAAATAATGTTTTCAACATTTTTTAACTCTGCCGTGGCCGGTCCCAAGCCCGTGCTGTGAAAAGAGGAGGGTCAGATGCTGGTACAAGCAAACCAGCTCTTTAAAAACTATCTGCTAGTGCAGTCAGGGAGGGCCCTGGAAAAGCTCATTGGGATTCCTCAGGATCTCAAACAAATAAATGAATAAATAAATAATGTTTTCAACATTTTTTTTAACTCTGCTGTGGTCTGTCCCAAGCCCGAGCTGTGAAAAGAGGAGGGTCAGATGCTGGGACAAGCAAACCAGCTCTGTAAAAACTATTTGCTACTGCGGTCAGGGAGGGCCTTGGAAAAGCTCATTGGGAATCCTCAGGATCTCAAACAAATAAATGAATAAATAAATAAATAATGTTTTCAACATTTTTTAACTCTGCCGTGGCCGGTCCCAAGCCCGTGCTGTGAAAAGAGGAGGGTCAGATGCTGGGACAAGCAAACCAGCTCTGTAAAAACTATTTGCTGCTGAGGTCAGGGAGGGCCTTGGAAAAGCTCATTGGGATTCCTCAGGATCTCAAACAAATAAATGAATAAATAAATAATGTTTTCAACATTTTTTTAACTCTGCCGTGGCCGGTCCCAAGCCCGTGCTGTGAAAAGAGGAGGGTCAGATGCTGGGACAAGCAAACCAGCTCTGTAAAAACTATTTGCTACTGCGGTCAGGGAGGGCCTTGGAAAAGCTCATTGGGATTCCTCAGGATCTCAAACAAATAAATTAATAAATAAATAAATAATGTTTTCAACATTTTTTAACTCTGCCGTGGCCGGTCCCAAGCCCGTGCTGTGAAAAGAGGAGCGTCAGATGCTGGGACAAGGAAACCAGCTCTGTAAAAACTATTTGCTACTGCGGTCAGGGAGGGCCTTGGAAAAGCTCATTGGGATTCCTCAGGATCTCAAACAAATAAATGAATAAATAAATAATGTTTTCAACATTTTTTAACTCTGCCATGGCCGGTCCCAAGCCCGTGCTGTGAATAGAGGAGGGTCAGATGCTGGGACAAGCAAACCAGCTCTGTAAAAACTATTTACTACTGCGGTCAGGGAGGGCCTTGGAAAAGCTCATTGGGATTCCTCAGGATCTCAAACAAATAAATGAATAAATAAATAAATAATGTTTTCAACATTTTTTTAACTCTGCCGTGGCCGGTCCCAAGCCCGTGCTGTGAAAAAAGGAGGGTCAGATGCTGGGACAAGCAAACCAGCTCTGTAAAAACTATTTGCTACTGCGGTCAGGGAGGGCCTTGGAAAAGCTCATTGGGATTCCTCAGGATCTCAAACAAATAAATGAATAAATAAATAATGTTTTCAACATTTTTTTAACTCTGCCGTGGCCGGTCCCAAGCCCGTGCTGTGAAAAGAGGAGGGTCAGATGCTGGGATAAGCAAACCAGCTCTGTAAAAACTATTTGATACTGCAGTCAGGGAGGGCCTTGGAAAAGCTCATTGGGATTCCTCAGGATCTCAAACAAATAAATGAATAAATAAATAATGTTTTCAACATTTTTTTTTAACTTTGCCGTGGTCTGTCCCAAGCCCGTGCTGTGAAAAGAGGAGGGTCAGATGCTGGGACAAGCAAACCAGCTCTGTAAAAACTATTTGCTACTGCGGTCAGGGAGGGCCTTGGAAAAGCTCATTGGGATTCCTCAGGATCTCAAACAAATAAATGAATAAATAAATAAATAATGTTTTCAATATTTTTTAACTCTGCCTTGGCTGGTCCCAAGCCCGTGCTGTGAAAAGAGGAGGGTCAGATGCTGGGACAAGCAAACCAGCTCTGTAAAAACTATTTGCTACTGCGGTCAGGGAGGGCCTTGGAAAAGCTCATTGGGATTCCTCAGGATCTCAAACAAATAAATGAATAAATAATGTTTTCAACATTTTTTTAACTCTGCCGTGGCCAGTCCCAAGCCCGTGCTGTGAAAAGAGGAGGGTCAGATGCTGGGACAAGCAAACCAGCTCTGTAAAAACTATTTGCTACTGCGGTCAGGGAGGGCCTTGGAAAAGCTCATTGGGATTCCTCAGGATCTCAAACAAATAAATGAATAAATAAATAAATAATGTTTTCAACATTTTTTAACTCTGCCGTGGCCGGTCCCAAGCCCGTGCTGTGAAAAGAGGAGGGTCAGATGCTGGGACAAGCAAACCAGCTCTGTAAAAACTATTTGCTACTGCGGTCAGGGAGGGCCTTGGAAAAGCTCACTGGGATTCCTCAGGATCTCAAACAAATGAATAAATAAATAATGTTTTCAACATTTTTTAACTCTGCCATGGCCGGTCCCAAGCCCGTGCTGTGAAAAGAGGAGGGTCAGATGCTGGGACAAACAAACCAGCTCTGTAAAAACGATTTGCTACTGCGGTCAGGGAGGGCCTTGGAAAAGCTCATTGGGATTCCTCATGATCTCAAACAAATAAATGAATAAATAAATAAATAATGTTTTCAACATTTTTTTAACTCTGCCGTGGCCAGTCCCAAACCCGTGCTGTGAAAAGAGGAGGGTCAGATGCTGGGACAAGCAAACCAGCTCTGTAAAAACTATTTGCTACTGCGGTCAGGGAGGGCCTTGGAAAAGCTCATTGGGATTCCTCAGGATCTCAAACAAATAAATGAATAAATAAATAAATAATGTTTTCAACATTTTTTAACTCTGCCGTGGCCGGTCCCAAGCCCGTGCTGTGAAAAGAGGAGGGTCAGATGCTGGGACAAGCAAACCAGCTCTGTAAAAACTATTTGCTACTGCGGTCAGGGAGGGCCTTGGAAAAGCTCACTGGGATTCCTCAGGATCTCAAACAAATGAATAAATAAATAATGTTTTCAACATTTTTTAACTCTGCCATGGCCGGTCCCAAGCCCGTGCTGTGAAAAGAGGAGGGTCAGATGCTGGGACAAACAAACCAGCTCTGTAAAAACGATTTGCTACTGCGGTCAGGGAGGGCCTTGGAAAAGCTCATTGGGATTCCTCATGATCTCAAACAAATAAATGAATAAATAAATAAATAATGTTTTCAACATTTTTTAACTCTGCCGTGGCCAGTCCCAAGCCCGTGCTGTGAAAAGAGGAGGGTCAGATGCTGGGACAAGCAAACCAGCTCTGTAAAAACTATTTGCTACTGCGGTCAGGGAGGGCCTTGGAAAAGCTCATTGGGATTCCTCAGGATCTCAAACAAATAAATGAATAAATAAATAAATAATGTTTTCAACATTTTTTAACTCTGCCGTGGCCGGTCCCAAGCCCGTGCTGTGAAAAGAGGAGGGTCAGATGCTGGGACAAGCAAACCAGCTCTGTAAAAACTATTTGCTACTGCGGTCAGGGAGGGCCTTGGAAAAGCTCACTGGGATTCCTCAGGATCTCAAACAAATGAATAAATAAATAATGTTTTCAACATTTTTTAACTCTGCCATGGCCGGTCCCAAGCCCGTGCTGTGAAAAGAGGAGGGTCAGATGCTGGGACAAACAAACCAGCTCTGTAAAAACGATTTGCTACTGCGGTCAGGGAGGGCCTTGGAAAAGCTCATTGGGATTCCTCAGGATCTCAAACAAATAAATGAATAAATAAATAATGTTTTCAACATTTTTTAACTCTGCCATGGCCGGTCCCAAGCCTGTGCTGTGAATAGAGGAGGGTCAGATGCTGGGATAAGCAAACCAGCTCTGTAAAAACTATTTGCTACTGCGGTCAGGGAGGGCCTTGGAAAAGCTCATTGGGATTCCTCAGGATCTCAAACAAATAAATGAATAAATAAATAATGTTTTCAACATTTTTTAACTCTGCCGTGGCCGGTCCCAAGCCCGTGCTGTGAAAAGAGGAGGGTCAGATGCTGGGACAAGCAAACCAGCTCTGTAAAAACTATTTGCTACTGAGGTCAGGGAGGGCCTTGGAAAAGCTCATTGGGATTCCTCAGGATCTCAAACAAATAAATGAATAAATAAATAATGTTTTCAACATTTTTTTAACTCTGCAGTGGCCGGTCCCAAGCCCGTGCTGTGAAAAGAGGAGGGTCAGATGCTGGGACAAGCAAACCAGCTCTGTAAAAATGATTTGCTACCGCGGTCAGGGAGGGCCTTGGAAAAGCTCATTGGGATTCCTCAGGATCTCAAACAAATAAATGAATAAATAAATAAATAATGTTTTCAACATTTTTTTAACTCTGCCGTGGCCGGTCCCAAGCCCGTGCTGTGAAAAGAGGAGGGTCAGATGCTGGGACAAGCAAACCAGCTCTGTAAAAACTATTTTCTACTGAGGTCAGGAAGGGCCTTGGAAAAGCTCATTGGGATTCCTCAGGATCTCAAACAAATAAATGAATAAATAAATAAATAATGTTTTCAACATTTTTTAACTCTGCCATCGCCGGTCCCAAGCCCGTGCTGTGAAAAGAGGAGGGTCAGATGCTGGGACAAGCAAACCAGCTCTGTAAAAACTATTTGCTACTGCGGTCAGGGAGGGCCTTGGAAAAGCTCATTGGGATTCCTCAGGATCTCAAACAAATAAATGAATAAATAAATAATGTTTTCAAAATTTTTTTAACTCTGCCGTGGCCGGTCCCAAGCCCGTGCTGTGAAAAGAGGAGCGTCAGATGCTGGGATAAGCAAACCAGCTCTGTAAAAACTATTTGATACTGCAGTCAGGGAGGGCCTTGGAAAAGCTCATTGGGATTCCTCAGGATCTCAAACAAATAAATGAATAAATAAATAAATAATGTTTTCAACATTTTTTTAACTCTGCCGTGGCCGGTCCCAAGCCCGTGCTGTGAAAAGAGGAGGGTCAGATGCTGGGACAAGCAAACCAGCTCTGTAAAAACTATTTGCTACTGCAGTCAGGGAGGGCCTTGGAAAAGCTCATTGGGATTCCTCAGGATCTCAAACAAATAAATGAATAAATAATGTTTTCAACATTTTTTTAACTCTGCCGTGGCCGGTCCCAAGCCCGTGCTGTGAAAAGAGGAGGGTCAGATGCTGGGATAAGCTAACCAGCTCTGTAAAAACTATTTGATACTGCAGTCAGGGAGGGCCTTGGAAAAGCTCATTGGGATTCCTCAGGATCTCAAACAAATAAATGAATAAATAAATAATGTTTTCAACATTTTTTTTAACTCTGCCGTGGTCTGTCCCAAGCCCGTGCTGTGAAAAGAGGAGGGTCAGATGCTGGGACAAGGAAACCAGCTCTGTAAAAACTATTTGCTACTGCGGTCAGGGAGGGCCTTGGAAAAGCTCATTGGGATTCCTCAGGATCTCAAACAAATAAATGAATAAATAAATAAATAATGTTTTCAACATTTTTTAACTCTGCCGTCGCCGGTCCCAAGCCCGTGCTGTGAAAAGAGGAGGGTCAGATGCTGGGACAAGCAAACCAGCTCTGTAAAAACTATTTGCTACTGCGGTCAGGGAGGGCCTTGGAAAAGCTCATTGGGATTCCTCAGGATCTCAAACAAATAAATTATTAAATAAATAAATAATGTTTTCAACATTTTTTAACTCTGCCGTGGCCGGTCCCAAGCCCGTGCTGTGAAAAGAGGAGGGTCAGATGCTGGGACAAGCAAACCAGCTCTGTAAAAACTATTTTCTACTGAGGTCAGGGAGGGCCTTGGAAAAGCTCATTGGGATTCCTCAGGATCTCAAACAAATAAATGAATAAATAAATAATGTTTTCAACATTTTTTAACTCTGCCATGGCCGGTCCCAAGCCCGTGCTGTGAATAGAGGAGGGTCAGATGCTGGGACAAGCAAACCAGCTCTGTAAAAACTATTTGATACTGCAGTCAGGGAGGGCCTTGGAAAAGCTCATTGGGATTCCTCAGGATCTCAAACAAATAAATGAATAAATAAATAAATAATGTTTTCAACATTTTTTAACTCTGCCGTGGCCGGTCCCAAGCCCGTGCTGTGAAAAGAGGAGGGTCAGATGCTGGTACAAGCAAATCAGCTCTTTAAAAACTATCTGCTAGTGCAGTCAGGGAGGGCCTTGGAAAAGCTCATTGGGATTCCTCAGGATCTCAAACAAATAAATGAATAAATAAATAATGTTTTCAACATTTTTTAACTCTGCTGTGGTCTGTCCCAAGCCCGAGCTGTGAAAAGAGGAGGGTCAGATGCTGGGACAAGCAAACCAGCTCTGTAAAAACTATTTGCTACTGCGGTCAGGGAGGGCCTTGGAAAAGCTCATTGGGAATCCTCAGGATCTCAAACAAATAAATGAATAAATAAATAAATAATGTTTTCAACATTTTTTAACTCTGCCGTGGCCGGTCCCAAGCCCGTGCTGTGAAAAGAGGAGGGTCAGATGCTGGGACAAGCAAACCAGCTCTGTAAAAACTATTTGCTGCTGAGGTCAGGGAGGGCCTTGGAAAAGCTCATTGGGATTCCTCAGGATCTCAAACAAATAAATGAATAAATAAATAATGTTTTCAACATTTTTTTAACTCTGCCGTGGCCGGTCCCAAGCCCGTGCTGTGAAAAGAGGAGGGTCAGATGCTGGGACAAGCAAACCAGCTCTGTAAAAACTATTTGCTACTGCAGTCAGGGAGTGCCTTGGAAAAGCTCATTGGGATTCCTCAGGATCTCAAACAAATAAATGAATAAATAATGTTTTCAACATTTTTTTAACTCTGCCGTGGCCGGTCCCATGCCCGTGCTGTGAAAAGAGGAGGGTCAGATGCTGGGATAAGCAAACCAGCTCTGTAAAAACTATTTGATACTGCAGTCAGGGAGGGCCTTGGAAAAGCTCATTGGGATTCCTCAGGATCTCAAACAAATAAATGAATAAATAAATAATGTTTTCAACATTTTTTTAACTCTGCCGTTTTCTGTCCCAAGCCCGTGCTGTGAAAAGAGGAGGGTCAGATGCTGGGACAAGCAAACCAGCTCTGTAAAAACTATTTGCTACTGCGGTCAGGGAGGGCCTTGGAAAAGCTCATTGGGATTCCTCAGGATCTCAAACAAATAAATGAATAAATAAATAAATAATGTTTTCAATATTTTTTAACTCTGCCTTGGCTGGTCCCAAGCCCGTGCTTTGAAAAGAGGAGGGTCAGATGCTGGGACAAGGAAACCAGCTCTGTAAAAACTATTTGCTACTGCGGTCAGGGAGGGCCTTGGAAAAGCTCATTGGGATTCCTCAGGATCTCAAACAAATAAATGAATAAATAAATAAATAATGTTTTCAACATTTTTTAACTCTGCCGTCGCCGGTCCCAAGCCCGTGCTGTGAAAAGAGGAGGGTCAGATGCTGGGACAAGCAAACCAGCTCTGTAAAAACTATTTGCTACTGCGGTCAGGGAGGGCCTTGGAAAAGCTCATTGGGATTCCTCAGGATCTCAAACAAATAAATTATTAAATAAATAAATAATGTTTTCAACATTTTTTAACTCTGCCGTGGCCGGTCCCAAGCCCGTGCTGTGAAAAGAGGAGGGTCAGATGCTGGGACAAGCAAACCAGCTCTGTAAAAACTATTTTCTACTGAGGTCAGGGAGGGCCTTGGAAAAGCTCATTGGGATTCCTCAGGATCTCAAACAAATAAATGAATAAATAAATAATGTTTTCAACATTTTCTAACTCTGCCATGGCCGGTCCCAAGCCCGTGCTGTGAATAGAGGAGGGTCAGATGCTGGGACAAGCAAACCAGCTCTGTAAAAACTATTTGATACTGCAGTCAGGGAGGGCCTTGGAAAAGCTCATTGGGATTCCTCAGGATCTCAAACAAATAAATGAATAAATAAATAAATAATGTTTTCAACATTTTTTAACTCTGCCGTGGCCGGTCCCAAGCCCGTGCTGTGAAAAGAGGAGGGTCAGATGCTGGTACAAGCAAACCAGCTCTTTAAAAACTATCTGCTAGTGCAGTCAGGGAGGGCCCTGGAAAAGCTCATTGGGATTCCTCAGGATCTCAAACAAATAAATGAATAAATAAATAATGTTTTCAACATTTTTTTAACTCTGCTGTGGTCTGTCCCAAGCCCGAGCTGTGAAAAGAGGAGGGTCAGATGCTGGGACAAGCAAACCAGCTCTGTAAAAACTATTTGCTACTGCGGTCAGGGAGGGCCTTGGAAAAGCTCATTGGGAATCCTCAGGATCTCAAACAAATAAATGAATAAATAAATAAATAATGTTTTCAACATTTTTTAACTCTGCCGTGGCCGGTCCCAAGCCCGTGCTGTGAAAAGAGGAGGGTCAGATGCTGGGACAAGCAAACCAGCTCTGTAAAAACTATTTGCTGCTGAGGTCAGGGAGGGCCTTGGAAAAGCTCATTGGGATTCCTCAGGATCTCAAACAAATAAATGAATAAATAAATAATGTTTTCAACATTTTTTTAACTCTGCCGTGGCCGGTCCCAAGCCCGTGCTGTGAAAAGAGGAGGGTCAGATGCTGGGACAAGCAAACCAGCTCTGTAAAAACTATTTGCTACTGCGGTCAGGGAGGGCCTTGGAAAAGCTCATTGGGATTCCTCAGGATCTCAAACAAATAAATGAATAAATAAATAATGTTTTCAACATTTTTTAACTCTGCCATGGCCGGTCCCAAGCCCGTGCTGTGAATAGAGGAGGGTCAGATGCTGGGACAAGCAAACCAGCTCTGTAAAAACTATTTGCTTATGCGGTCAGGGAGGGCCTTGGAAAAGCTCATTGGGATTCCTCAGGATCTCAAACAAATAAATGAATAAATAAATAAATAATGTTTTCAACATTTTTTTAACTCTGCCGTGGCCGGTCCCAAGCCCGTGCTGTGAAAAAAGGAGGGTCAGATGCTGGGACAAGCAAACCAGCTCTGTAAAAACTATTTGCTACTGCGGTCAGGGAGGGCCTTGGAAAAGCTCATTGGGATTCCTCAGGATCTCAAACAAATAAATGAATAAATAAATAATGTTTTCAACATTTTTTTAACTCTGCCGTGGCCGGTCCCAAGCCCGTGCTGTGAAAAGAGGAGGGTCAGATGCTGGGATAAGCAAACCAGCTCTGTAAAAACTATTTGATACTGCAGTCAGGGAGGGCCTTGGAAAAGCTCATTGGGATTCCTCAGGATCTCAAACAAATAAATGAATAAATAAATAATGTTTTCAACATTTTTTTTAACTTTGCCGTGGTCTGTCCCAAGCCCGTGCTGTGAAAAGAGGAGGGTCAGATGCTGGGACAAGCAAACCAGCTCTGTAAAAACTATTTGCTACTGCGGTCAGGGAGGGCCTTGGAAAAGCTCATTGGGATTCCTCAGGATCTCAAACAAATAAATGAATAAATAAATAAATAATGTTTTCAATATTTTTTAACTCTGCCTTGGCTGGTCCCAAGCCCGTGCTGTGAAAAGAGGAGGGTCAGATGCTGGGACAAGCAAACCAGCTCTGTAAAAACTATTTGCTACTGCGGTCAGGGAGGGCCTTGGAAAAGCTCATTGGGATTCCTCAGGATCTCAAACAAATAAATGAATAAATAAATAAATAATGTTTTCAATATTTTTTAACTCTGCCTTGGCTGGTCCCAAGCCCGTGCTTTGAAAAGAGGAGGGTCAGATGCTGGGACAAGGAAACCAGCTCTGTAAAAACTATTTGCTACTGCGGTCAGGGAGGGCCTTGGAAAAGCTCATTGGGATTCCTCAGGATCTCAAACAAATAAATGAATAAATAAATAAATAATGTTTTCAACATTTTTTAACTCTGCCGTCGCCGGTCCCAAGCCCGTGCTGTGAAAAGAGGAGGGTCAGATGCTGGGACAAGCAAACCAGCTCTGTAAAAACTATTTGCTACTGCGGTCAGGGAGGGCCTTGGAAAAGCTCATTGGGATTCCTCAGGATCTCAAACAAATAAATTATTAAATAAATAAATAATGTTTTCAACATTTTTTAACTCTGCCGTGGCCGGTCCCAAGCCCGTGCTGTGAAAAGAGGAGGGTCAGATGCTGGGACAAGCAAACCAGCTCTGTAAAAACTATTTTCTACTGAGGTCAGGGAGGGCCTTGGAAAACCTCATTGGGATTCCTCAGGATCTCAAACAAATAAATGAATAAATAAATAATGTTTTCAACATTTTCTAACTCTGCCATGGCCGGTCCCAAGCCCGTGCTGTGAATAGAGGAGGGTCAGATGCTGGGACAAGCAAACCAGCTCTGTAAAAACTATTTGATACTGCAGTCAGGGAGGGCCTTGGAAAAGCTCATTGGGATTCCTCAGGATCTCAAACAAATAAATGAATAAATAAATAAATAATGTTTTCAACATTTTTTAACTCTGCCGTGGCCGGTCCCAAGCCCGTGCTGTGAAAAGAGGAGGGTCAGATGCTGGTACAAGCAAACCAGCTCTTTAAAAACTATCTGCTAGTGCAGTCAGGGAGGGCCCTGGAAAAGCTCATTGGGATTCCTCAGGATCTCAAACAAATAAATGAATAAATAAATAATGTTTTCAACATTTTTTTTAACTCTGCTGTGGTCTGTCCCAAGCCCGAGCTGTGAAAAGAGGAGGGTCAGATGCTGGGACAAGCAAACCAGCTCTGTAAAAACTATTTGCTACTGCGGTCAGGGAGGGCCTTGGAAAAGCTCATTGGGAATCCTCAGGATCTCAAACAAATAAATGAATAAATAAATAAATAATGTTTTCAACATTTTTTAACTCTGCCGTGGCCGGTCCCAAGCCCGTGCTGTGAAAAGAGGAGGGTCAGATGCTGGGACAAGCAAACCAGCTCTGTAAAAACTATTTGCTGCTGAGGTCAGGGAGGGCCTTGGAAAAGCTCATTGGGATTCCTCAGGATCTCAAACAAATAAATGAATAAATAAATAATGTTTTCAACATTTTTTTAACTCTGCCGTGGCCGGTCCCAAGCCCGTGCTGTGAAAAGAGGAGGGTCAGATGCTGGGACAAGCAAACCAGCTCTGTAAAAACTATTTGCTACTGCGGTCAGGGAGGGCCTTGGAAAAGCTCATTGGGATTCCTCAGGATCTCAAACAAATAAATTAATAAATAAATAAATAATGTTTTCAACATTTTTTAACTCTGCCGTGGCCGGTCCCAAGCCCGTGCTGTGAAAAGAGGAGCGTCAGATGCTGGGACAAGGAAACCAGCTCTGTAAAAACTATTTGCTACTGCGGTCAGGGAGGGCCTTGGAAAAGCTCATTGGGATTCCTCAGGATCTCAAACAAATAAATGAATAAATAAATAATGTTTTCAACATTTTTTAACTCTGCCATGGCCGGTCCCAAGCCCGTGCTGTGAATAGAGGAGGGTCAGATGCTGGGACAAGCAAACCAGCTCTGTAAAAACTATTTACTACTGCGGTCAGGGAGGGCCTTGGAAAAGCTCATTGGGATTCCTCAGGATCTCAAACAAATAAATGAATAAATAAATAAATAATGTTTTCAACATTTTTTTAACTCTGCCGTGGCCGGTCCCAAGCCCGTGCTGTGAAAAAAGGAGGGTCAGATGCTGGGACAAGCAAACCAGCTCTGTAAAAACTATTTGCTACTGCGGTCAGGGAGGGCCTTGGAAAAGCTCATTGGGATTCCTCAGGATCTCAAACAAATAAATGAATAAATAAATAATGTTTTCAACATTTTTTTAACTCTGCCGTGGCCGGTCCCAAGCCCGTGCTGTGAAAAGAGGAGGGTCAGATGCTGGGATAAGCAAACCAGCTCTGTAAAAACTATTTGATACTGCAGTCAGGGAGGGCCTTGGAAAAGCTCATTGGGATTCCTCAGGATCTCAAACAAATAAATGAATAAATAAATAATGTTTTCAACATTTTTTTTTAACTTTGCCGTGGTCTGTCCCAAGCCCGTGCTGTGAAAAGAGGAGGGTCAGATGCTGGGACAAGCAAACCAGCTCTGTAAAAACTATTTGCTACTGCGGTCAGGGAGGGCCTTGGAAAAGCTCATTGGGATTCCTCAGGATCTCAAACAAATAAATGAATAAATAAATAAATAATGTTTTCAATATTTTTTAACTCTGCCTTGGCTGGTCCCAAGCCCGTGCTGTGAAAAGAGGAGGGTCAGATGCTGGGACAAGCAAACCAGCTCTGTAAAAACTATTTGCTACTGCGGTCAGGGAGGGCCTTGGAAAAGCTCATTGGGATTCCTCAGGATCTCAAACAAATAAATGAATAAATAATGTTTTCAACATTTTTTTAACTCTGCCGTGGCCAGTCCCAAGCCCGTGCTGTGAAAAGAGGAGGGTCAGATGCTGGGACAAGCAAACCAGCTCTGTAAAAACTATTTGCTACTGCGGTCAGGGAGGGCCTTGGAAAAGCTCATTGGGATTCCTCAGGATCTCAAACAAATAAATGAATAAATAAATAAATAATGTTTTCAACATTTTTTAACTCTGCCGTGGCCGGTCCCAAGCCCGTGCTGTGAAAAGAGGAGGGTCAGATGCTGGGACAAGCAAACCAGCTCTGTAAAAACTATTTGCTACTGCGGTCAGGGAGGGCCTTGGAAAAGCTCACTGGGATTCCTCAGGATCTCAAACAAATGAATAAATAAATAATGTTTTCAACATTTTTTAACTCTGCCATGGCCGGTCCCAAGCCCGTGCTGTGAAAAGAGGAGGGTCAGATGCTGGGACAAACAAACCAGCTCTGTAAAAACGATTTGCTACTGCGGTCAGGGAGGGCCTTGGAAAAGCTCATTGGGATTCCTCATGATCTCAAACAAATAAATGAATAAATAAATAAATAATGTTTTCAACATTTTTTTAACTCTGCCGTGGCCAGTCCCAAACCCGTGCTGTGAAAAGAGGAGGGTCAGATGCTGGGACAAGCAAACCAGCTCTGTAAAAACTATTTGCTACTGCGGTCAGGGAGGGCCTTGGAAAAGCTCATTGGGATTCCTCAGGATCTCAAACAAATAAATGAATAAATAAATAAATAATGTTTTCAACATTTTTTAACTCTGCCGTGGCCGGTCCCAAGCCCGTGCTGTGAAAAGAGGAGGGTCAGATGCTGGGACAAGCAAACCAGCTCTGTAAAAACTATTTGCTACTGCGGTCAGGGAGGGCCTTGGAAAAGCTCACTGGGATTCCTCAGGATCTCAAACAAATGAATAAATAAATAATGTTTTCAACATTTTTTAACTCTGCCATGGCCGGTCCCAAGCCCGTGCTGTGAAAAGAGGAGGGTCAGATGCTGGGACAAACAAACCAGCTCTGTAAAAACGATTTGCTACTGCGGTCAGGGAGGGCCTTGGAAAAGCTCATTGGGATTCCTCATGATCTCAAACAAATAAATGAATAAATAAATAAATAATGTTTTCAACATTTTTTAACTCTGCCGTGGCCAGTCCCAAGCCCGTGCTGTGAAAAGAGGAGGGTCAGATGCTGGGACAAGCAAACCAGCTCTGTAAAAACTATTTGCTACTGCGGTCAGGGAGGGCCTTGGAAAAGCTCATTGGGATTCCTCAGGATCTCAAACAAATAAATGAATAAATAAATAAATAATGTTTTCAACATTTTTTAACTCTGCCGTGGCCGGTCCCAAGCCCGTGCTGTGAAAAGAGGAGGGTCAGATGCTGGGACAAGCAAACCAGCTCTGTAAAAACTATTTGCTACTGCGGTCAGGGAGGGCCTTGGAAAAGCTCACTGGGATTCCTCAGGATCTCAAACAAATGAATAAATAAATAATGTTTTCAACATTTTTTAACTCTGCCATGGCCGGTCCCAAGCCCGTGCTGTGAAAAGAGGAGGGTCAGATGCTGGGACAAACAAACCAGCTCTGTAAAAACGATTTGCTACTGCGGTCAGGGAGGGCCTTGGAAAAGCTCATTGGGATTCCTCAGGATCTCAAACAAATAAATGAATAAATAAATAATGTTTTCAACATTTTTTAACTCTGCCATGGCCGGTCCCAAGCCTGTGCTGTGAATAGAGGAGGGTCAGATGCTGGGATAAGCAAACCAGCTCTGTAAAAACTATTTGCTACTGCGGTCAGGGAGGGCCTTGGAAAAGCTCATTGGGATTCCTCAGGATCTCAAACAAATAAATGAATAAATAAATAATGTTTTCAACATTTTTTAACTCTGCCGTGGCCGGTCCCAAGCCCGTGCTGTGAAAAGAGGAGGGTCAGATGCTGGGACAAGCAAACCAGCTCTGTAAAAACTATTTGCTACTGAGGTCAGGGAGGGCCTTGGAAAAGCTCATTGGGATTCCTCAGGATCTCAAACAAATAAATGAATAAATAAATAATGTTTTCAACATTTTTTTAACTCTGCAGTGGCCGGTCCCAAGCCCGTGCTGTGAAAAGAGGAGGGTCAGATGCTGGGACAAGCAAACCAGCTCTGTAAAAATGATTTGCTACCGCGGTCAGGGAGGGCCTTGGAAAAGCTCATTGGGATTCCTCAGGATCTCAAACAAATAAATGAATAAATAAATAAATAATGTTTTCAACATTTTTTTAACTCTGCCGTGGCCGGTCCCAAGCCCGTGCTGTGAAAAGAGGAGGGTCAGATGCTGGGACAAGCAAACCAGCTCTGTAAAAACTATTTTCTACTGAGGTCAGGAAGGGCCTTGGAAAAGCTCATTGGGATTCCTCAGGATCTCAAACAAATAAATGAATAAATAAATAAATAATGTTTTCAACATTTTTTAACTCTGCCATCGCCGGTCCCAAGCCCGTGCTGTGAAAAGAGGAGGGTCAGATGCTGGGACAAGCAAACCAGCTCTGTAAAAACTATTTGCTACTGCGGTCAGGGAGGGCCTTGGAAAAGCTCATTGGGATTCCTCAGGATCTCAAACAAATAAATGAATAAATAAATAATGTTTTCAAAATTTTTTTAACTCTGCCGTGGCCGGTCCCAAGCCCGTGCTGTGAAAAGAGGAGCGTCAGATGCTGGGATAAGCAAACCAGCTCTGTAAAAACTATTTGATACTGCAGTCAGGGAGGGCCTTGGAAAAGCTCATTGGGATTCCTCAGGATCTCAAACAAATAAATGAATAAATAAATAAATAATGTTTTCAACATTTTTTTAACTCTGCCGTGGCCGGTCCCAAGCCCGTGCTGTGAAAAGAGGAGGGTCAGATGCTGGGACAAGCAAACCAGCTCTGTAAAAACTATTTGCTACTGCAGTCAGGGAGGGCCTTGGAAAAGCTCATTGGGATTCCTCAGGATCTCAAACAAATAAATGAATAAATAATGTTTTCAACATTTTTTTAACTCTGCCGTGGCCGGTCCCAAGCCCGTGCTGTGAAAAGAGGAGGGTCAGATGCTGGGATAAGCTAACCAGCTCTGTAAAAACTATTTGATACTGCAGTCAGGGAGGGCCTTGGAAAAGCTCATTGGGATTCCTCAGGATCTCAAACAAATAAATGAATAAATAAATAATGTTTTCAACATTTTTTTTAACTCTGCCGTGGTCTGTCCCAAGCCCGTGCTGTGAAAAGAGGAGGGTCAGATGCTGGGACAAGGAAACCAGCTCTGTAAAAACTATTTGCTACTGCGGTCAGGGAGGGCCTTGGAAAAGCTCATTGGGATTCCTCAGGATCTCAAACAAATAAATGAATAAATAAATAAATAATGTTTTCAACATTTTTTAACTCTGCCGTCGCCGGTCCCAAGCCCGTGCTGTGAAAAGAGGAGGGTCAGATGCTGGACAAGCAAACCAGCTCTGTAAAAACTATTTGCTACTGCGGTCAGGGAGGGCCTTGGAAAAGCTCATTGGGATTCCTCAGGATCTCAAACAAATAAATTATTAAATAAATAAATAATGTTTTCAACATTTTTTAACTCTGCCGTGGCCGGTCCCAAGCCCGTGCTGTGAAAAGAGGAGGGTCAGATGCTGGGACAAGCAAACCAGCTCTGTAAAAACTATTTTCTACTGAGGTCAGGGAGGGCCTTGGAAAAG